>NC_056749.1:716246105-716501942 GCF_019279795.1 Protopterus annectens
AGGTCAGCAGTGGTTAACACTGTGCAAACCCATACACACCCGCTCCCAACTGCTTTAATGTGCCTTACTCCCTCCGTATCCAAAGGGTTTGCTCTGCCCTGCAACCAAATAAATGTCCTTTGCAAGGGTCGGAACCAGGAGCCTGCACACACAGCTAATGTGAATTACCAATATGCCATGGCAGATATATAGACAACGGACAGTACCACAAACATATCATACAGAGCAGTCATTCAACAGTATAGGAATGTATCCCATCATGTAGATGTATATGTGAGTGTTTATGTCCAGCATATAGGTACATACATATATAGAGATATATCAGGCACATACCATGTGGCAACAAAGCATTACAAACAAATGAAATGGGAAACACCAGCGACGCCTGTATTATGTAGTGGTGTTGCTCTATGTGAACTCAAGACTCCCTCACAGACATGTGTCATTCATACATGCATGTAGTTGTACCTTGGCCGTATACATCAATCTGTGCATGTAATGTACATTAACACAACAATACCTGTCCAATCATTATGTGTAAACAGTACTCTTGCAAGGTGCTGTGTGCAACATCATCATCATGATAAAGGTAAATGGGGTAACCATAGAGGGACCGGTAGTGTTGTGTGTACAATGGGGTCATCCTCATCATGTGTACCTGGACCATGTAGGAGTGATGTGCATACCAGGATTGTGTGCCTGAGCGACAGGGGTGAGGATGACAGGAGTATGTTGTGATGCATATTACAAGGGTTTCATGTGTCCAGTAGGCATGTGTGTGTAACAGACAGCTATGTATAGGGCAGATGTTGTCCTAGGAGCTGATTGGCCTTATGTTTCCATAGGTGAGGGTCGGATGTAGGGGAAGGAGTGTAGGTATGGCCGTGGAGGATAGGTATGATCAGAGAAAAGACAGCATACAGGGTTGGTATATGTCACATGTGGGGGGGATACACCTCAGATGGGGATGGGTGTTCGGCATTCACAAGCCCATGGGAACAGTGGGATGGAGTTGCCCAGCCATGGGAAACTGCCACTGCATCTAAACAGCTGCAAAGGAGGCAGTGCTGGGGGCTGTCCAGGAGGGTCAGCTTCACCCTGTAAATGTGACACTTCGCCACTGAGCTGGCATATCTGGCTTAAGAACCCCTTAGTGAGTCACCAACACAACACATTCGGGACCACACGACAGCAGACCTGCACCTGTCTGGTCCTCCTTCCAGGGGGGACATGCTCCATCTTCAGTGGTGGTACCCCCAGAAGGTGGTGCAGAGCCAACAGAGGTTGATGTCTAAGGCTGGGCCCCAGATGTGCTAGTGCCCAGTGCCACGGTCAGCTGAAGTGGGACAGGAGGTTCTGCCGGGACCTCCCAACCCATTCAGCCTATGGTGTTGCAGTTTAAACCCACATATGGCTTAGTGATAGACAACAGCATACAGGATTACCTACGACAGTATGCATAGATAACACCATTGACCCAACACAACAGTATACAGGATTACCAACAACAGTATGCATAGATATCACCATCAACCCAACACAACAGATGGTATACATTTGCAGAGGGAGCAAAACACATGCATATATACTGCATGCCATCTGTACAATGTGTAGTAGACGTGTGACTGCAGCTATGAACAGTTGCCCATTATTGGTTTGTCACTGGGAACCCCAGACAGTGTCTGTCATACCACTGTCTCATGTGACACATTTCCAGTCAGGGATGCGATGGCAGTAACACATCCCTATCATCATGCACTGTCTGCAATCCTCACGCCATGCTTCTGCTGTGCACAGATGTGTGTTCAGTGTGTAAAACAGGAAACAAATGGTTGCACACACTGACCAGTTCACAGATGGCCCTACAGATGGGGGTCCCCTAATGAACAGAGTACTGTCATGTCTGTATTATAACATGCAGAATAGCCATTACCACACACATGTTAAACAGGCAGCAGTCTCAATGCAGCATAGCTACACTTACATGCTGTAGTCATGTGTGGTGCATCACCCTCCTGTCTTTAGGCTATTTTCCACTGTGGAAAATGATTGCAGTACATCCAGATATCATCTGTGATGCCGTGTCAGAACACCACATCCAGGTACCACTCACAGCAACTGTCATGGCCAAATAACAACATGTTTTCCCTAGATAGTGTACTGTGTTTATCATGTGGATGGCTATGGGAACACCATCACTGCTGTACCACATGCAATCAGCTAAAGAAGGACTGCAATAGGTGCAGAGGCCATCACCTGACCATGTCCATCACTTACAATACACATGTTGCTGCTATGCAGGTGTACTCCTTCACATCCACCAGAGAGTATGTGCGTGGGACAGGCAAAGTACACCAGGGAAGGGCTTGGAGACTTAACCCTAAGCATCATCTGCCACATGATGAACGGTACAGGGGTCAAACTCCTGACTGACTACTCATTACTATTACATGTGCATGACGTTACTACATGTGCCACAAAGGTGACATGTTGCTGTGCTGTAAGGACATATATGTGTGTAGGTGAGTGACATCTGCAACAGAGATATAGTAGACATACATTAGGTGTGGCACACATGGCTGTTCACGTGAACGGATGCCATTGTCACCACAACCACACTCTCTAATGGACACGTATTGACACCTTTGCCAGGGCCACAAATACACAACCTAAATACTTAATTTGCCACACTGCAGTAATGCACAGGGCGACATGCACCACAGGGGATATCTGGAGGTTCTATGGGCTAGAGCATGTGAAAGTGCTTGACATCTGTTGGTATGCCAACAAGGATTATACTGGGAGTGACTGTGGTTGAGAGCATCTCAACCCACACACAGACACAGGGTGCCAGTACTGGCATGCAGGTATGCATTGCTTCATGGGTGTGTAGTGGTTGGCTGTGCAAGATGGCTGTACGAGGCTGTGTGAAGGATAATCCTTGGCATTGCATCACCCAACAATGGTGTGCAGTGCAGGGGTGTAGTGTCTGCAATGTCCCACACAGATGGGTACTGCAATATCTGGCCTGACATCCTGGTTACCAATGTGTATGGCCATAGCTTTGCAATGCATGCCATGTCTGTGTTTGATAGTCCTTCACATGGACATTGCCTGGGATGTGCATGTCCCACAATACTGTACAGTGACAAGTACAGGTGTACCTGGTTTGGCAGACACATGTTGTGTACACAGCCTGTTATTCCCCGATATGCCAATCCTGGCCTGGTGTGGCGAAGCCTGCTTATAGTGAGCTGGTCAACCTTGCACCTGCATTGATAGTATGATACAAGTATTCCGTGGTGTCAGTGGCATGGGTCCATACAGGGCACATGTGTACAGCATTGTCTGGCCTCTGTGGATCACATTTAATGGCACCACATATGTTGCAGGCATTCAGTGTGGAACATAGTGAAGGCACAATGTCCGCATATATGTGTCTATTGTACTGCTGCACAGGGTGCCATGTCCTCTGCAGGTCACTGCACTCACACCATGCCTACTATCTGTCATCAATGTGCATGGTACTAGCAACATAGCGGGATAGCCTAGGCAAGTTTGTTTGTGCATGGTGCATGGGTGCGGGACATATATCAGGTACTAGTAGGGCTGCATACTTTGTTCACCAGGCCTTTTGCCAGATGTATGGGTATGGCTTGCCAACACAGTCCCATGGCTAACTGACTGCTGTACTCCTCGTGAGGTGGCCAATGTGTCATAAGACAGACACCATATAGGAAAACTACAAAATCCACTCCCAAACATGTCCATTAATAAGGCAATCACTGCCACCTCTACACAGGCTCTGACAGACAAACACACACTTGCCATGTCCTGTATACAAACCCCTACCATATCACACTGCAGCAATATGCATTTAGGGCATGTGCTACGGCGAATACTGGGATGCGACACACCTACAGGTGTATACCTAGGTGGGTGACAACAGCAGGAATGACCAGGTGGTCATGCAATTTGTACAGAGCTCTACATATCACTGTAATTGTTTCACGTAGGCAGACACACACACCCACACACACACACACACACTTGGCATGTCTGGGATTAGAACACTGACCTTACTACTTTATTACACTACAGCATTATGCAGTTACAGAACACACTACCAAGATTACTGGGACACAGCATTCCCAGAGGTGTATTTGTAGATGGGCGACATCATCAGCCTTGCCAAAGATGGGTATAAGAAATGTATAGAGTGTGAGCAGTCTAAAAGCATTACTCAGTCCTCAGGCAGATGGGGACAAACACACACACACATGGCATGTCTGGGATTAGAACACCGACCTAACTACTTTATTACACTACAGCATTACGCAGTTACAGAACATGCTACCGAGATTACTAGGGCACAGCACTCCCAGAGGTTTATTTGTAGGTGGGTGACATCATCAGCCCTGCCAAAGGTGGGCATAAGAATTGTATGGAGTGTGAGAAGTCTAAAAGCATTTTTCAGTCCTCTGGCAAACGGGGACAAACACACACACACAGACACACACCAGTGGCGGGAATAGAACACCTGCCTATTAACAGATCACTATTACAATACTACATAGTTACAAATCGCGCCACACAGACGACACATTTCAAGGCTGTCGTTATGACCTTCTAGGAATGTGGACATCAACAGAGATGCTGGCAGTTAAGTTGTACATACCTGTGAACCTGTGTGTTTAAAGTAGGAATCCCTCCTTCCCTGGAGTATGCCCATCTGTGGAATGGACAACTACTATCACTATACAGGGTTACAATGGCCATGCCCATACACAGAGGCACATAACCAACACAAGGTGTCACTGGGCATGCTTGCACACTTACTAGCTCAGGGCTGTTCAGAATGCACTATGTGTCCATCTACACAAGGTTATACTGGGCATGCTCATACACTTAGTAGCACAGGGCTGTCTGGGATGCACTCTGATTCTAAACATGGAAGGCCACAGTGGCCATGCTATTACAGGTAGATGTAAAGAACACATTGTAATGGGCTCTGGTGTTAGTAGTTATCATTGTTAGCAGGAACACTGCTCTACATATATCTGACACCGGTCTTTTACACAACGTCTGCTGCTGTCCATCACCTTAGATGTACCATCCTATACCAAGCACAATATTACCACTCGCAGTGATGTCTTGCTAGGAGTGGAAACTGCTTGACCAACACAATGTGCCTGGCTAGAGGTGGCAACTGCTTGAACAACACAATGAGCCAGTGTCCTGCTGTAAGTACAAGGTTGTCCAGTGTTTGTCATTCTGGGATGACATGACTGACAGTAGACAGGCCTTTGACACATATCACATGCATCCATGATTCAAGGGAGTGGGGATAATACCCAAGTCGCATCCGCCCATACAGTGCCATTCCAAGGCAAATGTCCTAAACACAGGATAACACCCTGACACCTACAAGACAACTGCATTGTATGCTTATGCTAACCAGTGCTAGATGTGTAGCATCCATAATCACAGCTGCTCACTGTAGATCCAACAATGGGGAGTACTGACATCTGTGCCGTGAGGAACACCTGGCTGATGGCTCTGTAGTGCATAATAGCACTACCACCATATACCTCAGAACCAGACATGTGGGCCATAACATAGATATGGACCGCTCCAGGTGGTGGTGTCCCCAAATATATAGAGGCCACTCACATGTACTGACCAGAACCCCCATGAAAGGCATCACAGATGAGTCATGTGCAGGACACAGTGTCACATGCTGCATTCTAGCGTGTAAACCTCAGACACCACCATGCCCTCGGACCACCAACACGCATCCATACATTTTGTAGGACATATAAGAGTACACAACCATGTGACCCTTGACCAGTAGACTGTATCAAGCTTTACATCAACTGTAGAAAGTACCCATGTATTGACATAGTTGCATCATGTGTTATGCAATGCAAAGATACCACTGTCTGTAACCAGGTCAGCTGTACACATACCAGGGGCCCTCGGTTATTTACAGCATTAGCAGATGACTGTTACTGTACACCAGTACACACCCTCATGTTTGGATATGACATACATGTACCTGTCCTGGGTATGTACATGCCACACACACACACACACACACACACACACACACACACACACACACACACATGTAGATAGCATAGCTGTTGCTGTCCTTTGTGCAAACAGGTGGCTACAGTCATTACACACATGCACATGGAATGTAGGTCCATGGTTGCTGAATGCTAACAGTACATAAGGTTTGATATCAATGCTGACAGAGGTAACATTCCCTCTGTACCGGTCACCCATTACACCTATCATAGCATACAACAGTCCATGTGTCATGTATGTCATTACACATGTCCACCAATTGCAATGCCTACAAACATGCCCAAATGACAGGATTGTAGGACCTACACACATGTACATGTAGTGGTGTGCATTCAGATACCATGTGTGTGCAGTTGCTGATGTATGCAGGTGATGTGCATTTTAGTACATCATGCAGTTGCAATACAGTCTCAATACTGCCAGCTGTATATGGTGATATGCTGAATGTACGGAAAGATGTACCTCAGGTATGGACATATGTGTGCAAATAACTAAGTGATGGGGGATCTTTGCAGATGGATGTTTGCTGAGGACAGCTTACAGGTGTGTCACAAATGGTCCTACAATAACCTGTGTAGCCAGTAAGCAATGATTTCATTAATTGAAGGACATAATATACAACTTAGACAGCGGTCAGGGTGACACCGAAAGTAAATCACTTGACACCTGTTAACAGTTAAGACATCCTGTGTGCATATATCAGCACTGTTGCCAAAGGAACCATCAGTACACTTTGTAACGTGTGCAATACTGCTGTAAGTCTGTCATACATATCATGAGCTAGGCAGGTCTTTGATTACAATACTAGCATTTGTGGTTGTGTGTGTGTCCATATATGTCATGTATGGTGGAGAATACATCTCAATTGTTACTCACTCTCCAGTACACTAGTGTACACACCTGTAAAGGCTGCAATGTAGAAAGCAGGACATAGGCAGGTGCATGTATCACACACATGTGAGGTATCTGTATGTGCGTGACATAGGTGTATTTAATACTGAATGCCACAGTGTGTGTATGTGTGTGTGTGTGTGTGTGTGTGTGTGTGTGTGTGTGTGTGTGTGTGTGTGTGTGTATGTATGGCTGTCTGGTCCCTGGAGTGAGGATGTATGTTACCATACTGAACTGATAAGTCCCCTCCCCCATCCAGGTGATGCAATTTACTATCTGTGTTGATGTACCCAATCTTAGGCTGTACTGACTACCTGTACATGTGTATTCTCTGTGGCGCATCATGTAGGTGCACAGTACTGTAATGATGATTTGTACATAGGCAGGGATCCTCACCTCAACAGTAGCAACTGTGTGTGAGTGTGTGTTACTGTGCTGGTGAATCTGTGAGTGTGTGGGTGTGTTACTGTGTCACTGAATACATGTGTGTCGATACATGAGTGTCTGGGTGCAGTTGTGTGTTGGCATCCTGTCATGGGAATGTGTATTACTGCTTCCCAATGAGGCATCACACTTCCCACTGGCCTTTACCCTTGTAATCAGCTAGACCCCTCTCTTACGCCATGTAACTGTACCTGTGATGTCACCCATTATGGATGTCACGTCTGTAGCCACAGTAGCTTAATACACAGCCATCGTTCTCTTGGATCAGTAGAAATGTTTGGAACATGGGACATTCTCACTGTTATGTGGCAGCTACACGGTGCATGCTGGTATATTCATACATACCTGTGAGTAGTCCACATTGACATATGGGACACTAACTGCAAACACTGACATCCACCGGCACGTGCAATTAGACCTGAAGGAGGACAGCAGAACATCATGACCAACATGCAGTTACTGTTGTTACACAAGACACATACTGTTAACAGTAGAAAATGTATTGTACACCTGTAGTACATGGTATGTCTGCTGCCTGTCAACAGTACTCAACAATTGTAAACTACACTTATCTTCCTAGTCTGTTCACCCTGTACATCAGACCATATGAGCATGTCCCTGCACTGATGGTGTGGATGTCAGGGATGCGGCACAGGCATCATCATATGCACAGGGTGATAATGTTTGTCAGAGGCCTAGGCTGCACCACTGGATGACATCATGTGTGTGGGTTAGGGCCTTTGATCTAATTGGGCGTGTGTGGATGTTATGCATGTGTGTGTTGTGGTGCCCTACATATGTTTCCAATGTGTGCGTGTATGTATGCACACAGTTCTGGCATGTGTCTGGCCTACACAGGGGTATTATTGACAGCTGTGCACTGTACAGGCCAGGTTTTACAGTTCACAGTGTCTGGCCACAGACATGTGACCTGTGCCTGCCAGGGGGTGCAAGGGCACTACCAGGCAGAGGTGCAGATTGGGTACTGTCTGATGACACTTGTCCACTGGAACTGTGTCCCTGTTGGGACCATCCTGGGCCATGTGCACGTGGCCTACTGTGTCATGATGTGGAGAGCACAGCACCAGATGCACTGCTGCTGCTACCACCACTATGACATGTGAGGTAGCTTGTACATGTAGACCTGAAACAGGTGATGTAGCAGGCCTATGTCCACGTGCCCAACGTCTCACTCTTACCAGATGTTACAACACAGACAGCTCACGCTCGTGGATTGTCATGCCACGATCAAGGACTCCAACCATGTCACCCAACCATCTATCCAAAGCTTCAGCAATCTGCTGTTGAGCATTTACCATTGCCTGGATGTTGTTGTTTAAAGAATGGACAGCAGCCTCTGAAGCCTCTGATCTTCTCTGTTGTGCCATTCAGCACATGCCTGTGCCTCCATTACAGCCTGAAACATGCGTCTGGTGACACCAGCTGATGCGCTCTGTCTTGCAGGAGCATGTTGGCTAGAGGTCCTCCTATGAGCAGCACTGGCCACGTGCCTGTGTGGGGCACCACCAGTCAGTTGGCTGACACCATGGTGTGCAGGTACACCTTCCATAGCCCCCACACTTTCCTGTTCCAAGCTACCACATGCCTACTGTCCTTCCTCTATGGCCACTGGTGATGGGGTATGTGCATGCATGGGATCTGTGTGCGGGGATGGGGGGGTATAGCTGGAATGGCAACCAATGGCACAGTTTCAGCCCCTGACATCCCTGCCTGTGCCTCAATCATACATTTATCATCACTGCTAGAGTCTGTGGGGACACTAACATCAGATGGACCACAGGAGGGCAATGCACCTACTTCACCTGTGATGGCAGACAAGAACTGTACATTACAATCTATACAATAGACACACACACACACACACACACACACACACACACACACACACACACACACACACACACATGCATGTGATATGACAGAAGGCATGCAACATGCATGTGATATGGCAGACGGCATGCAGCGCAGACAATAATAGTGGTAGCTATCATACATCCCTGGGTTGCACACAACAGCATGCATGCTTCATAGCAGATGGCATGCAAATTAAACAATCATAGTAGTAGTTAGCATACACCCCTGTGTTACACCATGTAGACGAGCACAGGTTAACAGTACACCTGCCTGATGTGTGGCATATGACCTTGATAATCACATGTAGTATATGTTTATATATATATATATATATATATATATATATATATATATATATATATATATATATAAACATATATATATATTTATTTATATATAGATATATATATATATATATATATATATATATATATATATATATATATATATATATATATGTATATGTGATATTTTTAGCATCATGAATTGTGATTGTTATGTTTTAGTAGTGTGGCCATAATATGCATTAGAACATTAAATTTCATCAGGGTCGCATGATTTTAGAGTTTAAATGCTTAGTATTAGTCTATAGAACATATGTTTTTAGAATTTATGTTTTATACATGTTAATATTTTGTACAGCATGAAACAGCATTTGTGATGCACACTGAGTGCTAATTTATATACGTATATATGTATATATATATATATATATATATATATATATATATATATATATATATATATATATATATATGTATTTTATGTTTTGTTTTTATTTTTATTTTGGTCTTAGTAAGTTTCATTTTTATTTATAGAGTCTTTGCTTAACAGCATTGTTAAGGTGGTAGATATATTGATCCCACCTAAGTTGATCAATTAACTGATTATTCAATTATCTATTGAAGTTGCTGCTATAAAAATGTTTTTTGAGAGGATGTGGGATAAATCTGAAGAAGCATGCCAGCGAGCATGTGAAAGCGCTTATTTTATTCATTAAACCTGGATTTTAAGTACGTTGTGGTGGTCGTGTCCAGTCTTTCTTCTCTATGTAGTATGACATGTGATCTGCTGACATATTCGATGACATGCATACATGTTTAACACAATGGGGACCTGTCAAATATACAGTGGGGTAATGGTGTCCCAATGCAGTGTTGTCTGTCCGCCCTACAGATATACTGCACATTTAGCTGATGTGCATGGCCATTGCAGGGAATCATGAGGCTTCTCTATTGCTATACAGTATTAGTTACAGACACAGTTCATGGCCATGACTGTGTTCAGATACAATACATATATACTGTGGAATGTGACTCACGACACTGAGGTGTATACACATTAAACCATGATGTGGAATGTGTGACACAGGTCACTGAAGGGTATTTGGATGACACCCCTGCAAATTTGCAACCATATTGCTGCTGCCTGGCAACTATGGCCAGACATGGCGAACACATCGGTACACCATGTCCCACATGACATCTGTGTACCACAAACACACCACACACACACACACACACACACACACACACACACACACACACACACACACACACACACACACACACACACACACACACACACACACACACACACACACACACGAGGAGCAAGTATGACATTGATGTCCGACACCAGCAAGGGGAATGCACTCTATCTGTGGGCTGATGTGGATACTGTACAGGTGACTGCTGTCATGTTGTGACACCCTCAAGATGTTCAACACATCTTATGTGGTGGATTGATGTCACGCCTACACAAGATGTGCACAGGCCTGTAGGATGTCTAGTGTTCCACATCTACAATATAACCATTACACAAAGCCCATAGTTGGACCATGTGTAGCCATTGTATGACAGGGTGTACACACTAGCACATCACATCTACTGTGTGTGTTGCTTCATGTCTCTGGCCATCCTCCATGGCCATGTGTGTACATGTGTTGGCCAAATTATTGTGACGGGTGTCTATTTTACATGTCTGTGTTGTCCCATATGACATACACCAATAGATGTCATATGTTCCACTGACAACAGGGTTATGCAGACAAAGGGTGGTATGTGGGATATGTTTTCAGGTAAGTTAGCCAGTGTTGCAACCAGGCCACTAGATGTCATGGACATGTCAAGATAACACATCACATTGTGTGACATTCATAGCAGGGCTATGATCCATACCAGTGAATCCTGTGGGCTGGCCATTCTCCAGCCCACTGTGTAGTACTGTTTGTATTCCCCATATGTGTAGGTCTGATCTGTAGTACATGTCCCTACAGTGAACAGCATCTCCACCATTGTATGCACAGCTGTCCACACATCTGGCAATGACAGTTTGTGAGGATTCATGTCGGTGAGGTGATTCACATAGTTTGCAAGTGTTGCACATGGGTAGGCATTATGATGTATTGTTGGTCCGACCTGTATATTGTGACAAGACCATACATCATGTGTACGTGTGGTAAATGGCCACATGGCAGATAGTTCTGTGCATTACAATGCCTGATAAATAATAACAGTCTCACCTGTAATGGGCTGCTGTCACAGCGGAATGCCAGAGGTACCTAAATAAGAGTAACACAGCAGTATGAGCATTATCCATGTCTGTATGATGGCTACAGGGTGCAATGTGCATGTTAATACATACACCAGTACATTAGACTATACTATGGTGTATGCACATGTGTAAATACACAGAGTAGCATACTATAGTATGCGGCATGTGTGTATACATGCCTTGCATATGATGTTACATTACATATTGTACAGTGACACATGCAACTATATGGAATATAGTTGTTATAGGTGCAGTACTGACTTACCAGGCAACTCCAGCCTCAGTGGTTGAGAGATACCCACCTCCACAATATCAGCTAAGGCTTGTGGATGTTGTTCTGCAGGTGTCCCAGGGTGGCCAGTAGCTCCTCGGTACGTGTGAGTGGGGGCTGGGTTGGTGGTCCACCACCTGTTGCACCTTGTTCCCTGGCGATTGCATTTGCACACTGTTTTGCACATCTAATGAGGTCTGTACAGTGTCTGCGTACCTATTGGTATGTGCGGTTGTGGCCACCAACATCATTAAACCTCCTGCGAAGTTCCATCTACAGGGCATCCCACTGGTGTGCATCCTTTGGCACATGACTGAACAGGATATCATGATTGTCATGTAGGTATGGGAAGAGGGCCTCATCCTCCAAGCGAGTATAAGGGGGTAACCTTGCACGTGGCATACCTGGAAGACATAATGATGGAGACAGGTCACAGTAACTCACAGAGACATACAGAGCTACAGCTGAACATACATGTGCATCGCATTTATTATGATTAAATAGTTGTATTTGCAAATCTACATGACACTGACACCACTAACATGTTTGTGTCACACACATATGACACTCAGTGGTGAGTGGATATTATCACCATATATGTGTGTGTGTCACCTGATTACATTGCTCATACTCCATCTGGATGCTGTCTTGATGTGGGCCTGTCTGTTTGCCTGTACTGGTGTTCTTACCTATCAGCACATGGCTGGATGTGTCCACATTAATGCAGTAAACCTTGATTCTGTGTATATGTCACATATAAAGACTTACACTGCCTTAACAGACATGACCTGTGACCCTGCAGACTTGCTCACGTAAGGTTTTACATGTATGTGTTCTGCCATGTACTTCTACACGTCACTGTACAGCAATTCAACATCCTGCCATGTATCACCTGTGTTGCACATGTGATACACATGGGACACTGGCTAGCCAGATGGTATTTGCAGGGATGGATATCAACTATAGCATGTACAGTCAAAGTCAACTATTAGGCTTTATGCTATGGGCCATGTATGAATCTAGGATGAAAGGTTACCTGGCTGTAGCTGACAGGCGGGTGTCTGGGGCCAGGTGGAGCAGTGCCACGTTACTGATCCACAGGGTTAATGATACATTTACCATGTGGTCATCACACCATGTCTGAGAGGGGAGCAATGTGCAGCTTTGCTGGACAGGAATGCATAGTATGGCAGGACTATGTAAAGTGTATGGGACAAGGATCTGTCCAGCATGTGGTGATCCTAGTACTAGGAAGGCGGTTGCCCATGAAGTATGTGTTTGAGATCAAGATGTGTACATGTAGCATGTCCAAAATCACTGGGTTGGACATGGATTTATTCAGAGTATGCATCATGCTACATAGTGGAGATGGGGAATGGGAAGGCTGGTGTAGGCCATCTGCACATGGTCAATACCCCTTAAAGGAAATATGTGATCTGATATGGATCACTTGAGTATTGTGTATGGCTGGAAAATGATCACTATATTCATGGATGGCACCATGCCATGATTAGGGTTGCCACATATGACTACCTAACAGGTTTGGTGACAGGCCTATCACAGGAAAGACAACTGCCCAGCTACATCCCTTACACACAGTGTCCATTATGTTGACCGTTGCCTAGGTAGTAGTTCATGGGTACAGGGTTATTAACATAGGGGTGAAAATGCAATATGTAGCTGTCAGATTGTGGCCATATGTCACACACGCCTACCCACAAAGCCCGTTCTGTATGTTGTCCACAACACTCTTGAGTCGGCTATTGCTCCTAGGTCATAGTCATTCGCATACTTCAATAGGCAGATGCCTTCTGTTTGTCTGTGTGGTATGGACTACAATGAGGTGGAATACAATTAATTAACCCTGTCTTACTGTAGCTGGCACTGGTGTGATGAGCATGTATTATGCAGGCACCTTCTGTAGTGTTGGTTCCGCCAGCAGTCCCGTTGCAAAACACTCCTGTGACATAGGAATGTACATCTAGTATACCGAGTGTAGGTGGAACACAGTATGGGTGATGATGTCCTATGACCTGGCAAGGTTATGATATGCAGTGTGAAATCAACCTTACTGTCATCTACATCTGTACTGCTGACATCAAATAATTTGATCAAGGTTCATGGCCTTTCAGATCAGACTCAACAGGATAGTAGTGCAGTACTTCCCATTATCAGTGGTGTCTCCCCCTTTGTGGGTTGTGATACCTGTTAGTGTGCACCATTCAGTGTGTACACAGCCTGACATGGAGCTATGTTTTACATGATGTGTATGTGGAGAGCAACTTGTCTTGCCATATGTGTATGATACAACTTGTGATGTGGACAGGTCCCATGCAGCCTGAGTGCAGCTTGTACCTGCATAGTTGTGGGTACAGGGGTTCTGTGGTGTACTTGGATATATGATTGTGTACCTGTTGGGAGGTGCAGTGTGTTTATGTTATCCAAGACCCTATCTGGATTGCTTATTCATGCTCAGCACTTGTTCAGAACTTGTAAGCACTACGTAAGCTACTAATTACTATAGCACTGTATCTTCCTCATTACCTAGAGGTAAACAGGTTTTGTACATACTTTTCTCACTTGCTTAGACTAAAATAGCTCTTGTACTCACTTTCCTCACTTATCTAGGGGAAATTAGTTTTATATTCAGGCATGTCCAAGGGTCAGCTGCCAGTGTTCTCTCCTGTCTATCTGATGAATCTGGACATCTTGAGGCAATGTAGACATTGCCTCATGTACACAGACAACCCTCTCCGCCTACCACCCAACACTACAACCTGTGAGAGATACACTTATCTAGCCAAACCGGAGGTAAAACTCTCTCCAACCAAGCCTGATCCTGACAGTCATGTGGAGAAGGTAAACAGTCGCACCACACCACACTCATCACATAGTCTCACTGAATCTACCCCACCATTAACTGAAAAAACTACTCGAGTACCAACTCATTAGCTCAACGCTTTCTGGAATTCATACACACCAATGCCCTGGATCAACATATCCACACACCCACCAGGGGCAATAATATCCTAGACCTAGGTGTTACCAACATGAGTGACCGGTGTTCCACACCTGAAGTCAACTCCTTGTTAGTCTGATCTGACCATAAGCTGAACACCGTTGATATCCACATCCCGCCCCCACCTCCCATTAAGGGAACCACATTATAATATGTCTACAAAGCCAACTTCATGCTTCTTAAGACAGACATGTTGAACGTCATGACACCCATGAAGATGGACAATACTGTTACAACTTCTGAATCCTACACAAATGCACTCTATAAGCACTTACAAGTGCATGGATTGTGCTATCCAAAACAGAACCAAGATGCTATACTTAATATATAATTAAGGAAGCCAATCTGGTGGTCCCCTGCCATAAACAAACTGTACAACAGGAGGAAGACACTGTTGCAAAAGAGTGTACAATCCCATGTGTGGAGGAATTCCCTATTCAGCCTCAGTAAGAAGGTGAGATCCCTTATAAGATCCTCCAAATCTAGCTACGAAAACAAAACCACCACTAATTCCAACAACAACCACAAACCATTCTATAGCTATGTCAAATATCTCAATGTCAACACCCAGATCTGCTCTGAGTTACAGCACAAAGGCTCGAACATTACAGAACCAACTGATATTGCCAACATCCTGGCAGATAGGTTCATTGCTACCTTTCACCCCTAAAGGTCCCATATCTATACAGGAAGAGTGCAGAGTCCCTGTACTCACAACTACGCAGGTAAAAGCTGCACACTCTATAGCCAATATCACAGCATCCATGGGACCGGACAACATACCAGGCTGTGTTTTACATGAACTTCAGAACGTACTGGCTTCCCATCTATGCACCATGTTCAATAATAGTCTCACATCAGGCTTTGTGCCCACTGAATGGTGCACAGCAACAGTTATCCCACTCCACAAAGGTGGCACCACAATGGACCACGGACCTATTGCTCTATAGGCCTGACTAGCTTGGTCTGCAAGGCTATGGAGCACATCATCATGGATCTCAGTCACAGAGACATTGGGTACCTCCAAACCTTTGATCCCTCCCAGTTTGGCTTTGTTAAGGGCAGACCATGCCTTCTAAACCTGGTGGACTTCTTAGAGACAGTTACCAAGGCAATAGATGAGGGTAAGGAGGTCCACACAGCCTACCTAGATCTCTCAAAGGCTTTCAACACCATTCCTCATTTTGGTATTATTGACATACCCATCCGCATGAACATTAACCCCTACGTCATGTGATGGTTTGCAAAGTGGCTCACGGACAGAAACCACACAGTGGGAGTTGCATACCCTAGGTCCAACTGTATACCAGTTACAAGTGGAGTCCCCCAGGGCTCAGTCCTAGGACCCCTCATGTTCGGTATATAATTCTCTGATGTACAGGCAAGCACAGGAGGGCATTGGCTGAAAAGATTTGCAGACGACTGCAAACTAGGGGACATAATTGTTTCCCCAGCTGTTACAGATACCCTCCGGAAGGGTCGCACGGAGACGGATACCTGGTGTCAATATCATGGCCTCAAGCTGAATGCCAAAAAGTGCATAGTCATCCCCTTTGGATATAACTAATTACCCATGGACTACCACATAGGTGCTAGTCCCCTACATACAGAAAGGGTAATAAGGGATCTGGGAATCCCAGTAGATAGCAATCTCTCCTTTGATACCCATGATGACAAGGTGGTTAGAATATCCTTCTACGTGGCCCCCCTAATCTCTAATGTGTTCACATCCAGAACAAAGGAGGCCATTGTGCCTCTCTACTCATGACTTATTAGACCCATTAAAGGATACAGCACCTCATTTGAGATATACCTTACAAGACAACTGCAACAGCTTGGAAGACCACAACAGTACCATGCCAAGAGGATTACTGACCTCAAACAGATGAACTATGCAGCCCAACCTAAGAAACTCCAGCTGTACTCAGTTGCATACCACATACTCACAGGTGATCTCTGCTTGACATACAAGGCCCATGTCCAACCCAGTATTGCTGGACATGCTCCACCTAAACAGAAGCCCCTGAGAGCCACATGCTCTAGGGATATACACTTAACCAAAATGATGACTAGGACATGCTGGATGGATAGATTCCTGACTTGGAGACTCCCCATGCTTTGGAACATGATTCCAATGTACATCAGGCAGGGCCCCTCACTAGCACTCTTCAAGGGAAACTTTGACATGTGGATGGGAGAAAGACATGTACACTGGGGATCACTGCAGTGGCTCTGCTGGACAGAGGCACAGGGAACTAATGGCTCTGCCATTCAGAGGCACAGGGAACTAACCTATGGGGGTGGCGAAAGCCAACACACTCTAGCTAGGCTTATAAATACCCTTGGTAAGACAGCCTAGTACCTACCTTTGCACTTATTACATGTCTTATGTGCATGGATAGTTAACTAACTCTTCCATTTTACTTTGCTATCATGCTGATAAACTGTCGGGTGACTACAAGTCATATGTATCCTGTTATTGTGTATTGTAAATGCCAATAGACATAACTAATGTTTGCCTAACATAACAGTATTGCTATGTAACTTGTGATACATGTCTGCCTTCAATACTGTACATTACACAGTTATTGGCACAATATCCCACAATGCAAATCATAATTGCACAGTGGGCCAACCTTCGACATGTTATTCTCAGCAATACACCCATACATATGGCTACTGTTACAATATATCAACATATTCTATCCCCTGTTATAGCACATACTTGTTGAACCAGCCCTGCCACTGACAGTGGCTGGTGAAGAATATTTGTGTTCAAAGCCCTTATATAGCATCCCTTGTGCTGTATGCGGTGTTTGCCTTTTGACCTACAGCAGTACACACATAAATACTACAAAGTTACTATGCTCAACAATATATCACTACAAGATAACTGTTTCCACTATATGGATTGTGTGCACTTTAAATATTACAGAACAGGTACTAAATACACAGACATACTGAGTGTTCTACATACCTTATTAGTAACCTGAGCTGTCGTTGACTGTTGATTCAATCCTTTTCAGTTTGCGTTTCAATCTTCTTTGTAACATTCTGCTGGTATATACAGATGGTTTGAATGTGTGATAAGCCATCCTTTTATAGTTAAATATCGGTAACATGTGCTATCCTGACCACCAACTGTTGTTCCAAAGTAGTTAATTAGATGCACATCAGCTGTGCAGCTACTCCATTAGCCGATACCATGGCAACAGTGGTGTATAATTGAGTACTCCACTTGGGCGTTGTCCATTTGCCTTACTTTCGAGTGTGTTGTTTGTGATGCATTTCAACAGCTATATGGAGACAGACATAGATATATTAGCTTCATGACTCCCGTGGATTGTGTGTAATGGCTAGACGATTTTGTTCTACATGTGAGTACAGCTGTTATATTTCAGAACATTGCTACTTATGCAGGGTTTGTTTGTACCTGATACATCTGCAGATGTTTCAGTCTGGCAAGGATGTTTGGGCAGCTCAAGGCTGTATGGCTATGCATGAAATGTTATGTGATTTACAGTGTGCTCACTAGAAATCCTTGATTTGGTGTACATGTGTATCATCCTGTGCTGTTACTCAGTAATTGGTAACACTTCCAGGTGTACACACAACCCTCTGAAATGGAATTAGTGCAAACAAACCCTGTAACATCAGCAGCTGCTCCATTGTATAACAGCAACTATTTCACATAGGGCCATGTTAGTGTGTCTCTGACAAGGTATGTTAAGGCTTCTGCAGATGTCGTACAGTGAGTGAATGATTTGTGATGTTATTACAGTTTGTATTGTAATTTGTTTGGGTGTGGGGGTGATGTTGGTGGGTGTACATAGCAGATGCAGGTGTGTAGGAACTGCTTTTATACATAATTGATATGTGTGTGAGGGTTCCTTCCCTATTTGAACACCTATCCTTTAGTGGACTAATACTATGGTAATTGCAGGCTGATTCATTAAGGCACTGTTAAGTGGTTCCTGTATAGCATGCAGGTGATGTTAGTCCATGAATCCTTTCAGCAATACTTTGGAATGTGATAAAGTGTTGCTACATGAAAGCTGTGTATTTCTGTCATAGGTATTTGCAGTCATTGGAGTTGTGTTGGCGACTGAGCCTCTTTGACTAGGGTTGCCACCTTTTCATATGGCCATAGTGGGACATTTTCGGGACACACATCCGATTTTACAGGCCGACACAAACCCATGGTCAGTACAAGGGATAGAACTTTCCTTTCTTGCCTAAATATAAGCTTATTCTTGTAGCAGTGTAGTTGCTTATCCTCTTTCTTGTAACATGTAGGCATTTTAGATACAGAAAGAACTATTGTATGCAACTATTACATTACATATGGGACATAATTATGTCCTACAATTTCATGACATTTGCCACATTTAATATATTTGGTCAGGACACAACCGCCCAAAGAGGGACCGTCCCTCACAAAGTGGGACAGGTGGTAACCCTATCATTGGCTCATGTCCATAGCACATATTTGTAATAGTGTTGTTGTTGTTGTGTCTTTCGGCTTTTCCCGGTTAGGGGTCGCCACAGTGGAACTCCGATCCGCTAATGATTGGTAGTTGATTTTTACATGCCGAGTTACCAGCCGTGATGCACAACCTTCAATGAAGGTATGCCCATTAACGCATGTCTCCACACAGAAGACGCTCTAGCTGAGAATCGAAACAAACAGCGTCTTACTGTGAGGCGACATAATGTATAGGCATATACTCTCCATATCCTTTGTTCATACAGGTTGGTCGTGGCAGAATGTGTGATTGCTATGGTCCATGTTATACTCATATATGAACACTTCAACCACTGTATACGGGATACCTACAGAATCCCAAAACCACACAATTTCGACGCCCACGGTACCGGGCCCAGACTCCCATACCCCACATTACCGACAGCGACAGTAACTTGCAAAAGTAACACGAACATGGAACACACACACGCACACAGACACACTGCTACCCACCACATCCAAACAAACTATTCTACACTATGTATGAGCAGGTGGGAGAGTCCCCTACAACCCCCATGTGGGAGTCTGCACCCCTCACACCCCCTACTTTAATATTCTACCTCCTAGATCCCACAAAGAGATGCACAAAGCTAGCCCACACCCACACATTACAGTCCCCCAGGAACACACACCACACTCAGAACACACACTTACACACACTACAGCCCTCAGAAACACACTTATACACAGTAACCTACCTGAACCGCAACACCAGAAGCACTGACTAACTGTCCCTTAACATCGTGATTTTAAACCTCGCGCTTCTGGTGTTTCGGTACTGTGTTGTTTCGGACTTTAAGCCTCGTGATTATGTGCGTCGGTATGTCAAGCAGTCGGTATGCGGTAGGTATCCCATTTATATGTACCTCCATGGTTATGTAGATGTTGTTAACCTATCTATATATCTACATATATATATATATATATATATATATATATATATATATATATATGTATATCCCCATATATCGACATATCGACATCTCTCTCTCTCTCTCTCTCTCTTTATATATATATATATATATATATATATATATATATATATATATATATATATATATATATATATATATGTTGATTGATATATATATATATATATATATATATATATATATATATATATATAATATAATATAACATACACCTTTCATTGGGTACATGCCGGTTTGTCCTGTTTCCACACATTCCTACCTTTTGTGTTTTATCCTGTCAGTATACACAACTGCCATGGACTCATGTAGCTTAGTAGTATGTTATTGTAAAGATTGTGTACATGGTTGTGTGTTCTAATCTTGGCAGTGGTATTTTACCTCTCAGAGCAAGCACTGGTAGTGCAAAGGTGATTAATGCACATTTCAGCTGTTGTGTGTTCCACATGTTTATTATTCTGTGGAATACTACCTATAAATGCAAGCTGTGGTTAAGGTATATTATGTAACATGTGAATCATTTGAGAAGATTCCTGTCAGGGATACTCCCCATTATTTGGAACTACATCCCTGATTACATTATACAAAACCCCTCACTAACACTCCAGGAATCCTTGCAGAATGGGTGGGGAACAGTGAATACACCCCAGGGATCCCTCAATTGGCTCTGCTCCACAGAGGGACAGTTAGTTAATCAATAGGGTGGTGACAGCAGACACCTTTTGGCTATGCTTATGAGTGGCCTCGGGCAGTTAGGAATGTACCTACCTATGTATCTATGGACCTATACATACAGTATGGACACATGCTGATAGCTTAATTTACTCTTCAGATATTGACTTACCTTGTGCCAATGGCAGTTGTGTGTACAATAGTTGAGGGCTACCTATGTAGGATGCACACAGTAGACCATCTATACATGACAATTTACAGGTGGTTGTGTGTGTGCATCATCCATGTTTGCTTTGTGTACAGGTGGAGAAGGGTGTCAGTCCATAAGTGCCTACACTGTCAGTGTGTGTGCTATACGTTCCCTCTTTGCCAAGGCATGGGCATACTGGGCACACCTCTGTCTGCCTACTGGGACTGGCACAGAGTGTTCATGGTCTGAGTCCCTTGGAAGTGGTGGTGGGCTGTGAGGGCCTTCACCATTCTGTCCCTGCTGCAGCTGTTTCCACAGGATCATATTGTGTAGCATGGCACATACTATGAAGATGTGGGCACACATGCCTGGAGAGTACTGCAAGGCTCCACCAGATATGTCCAAGCAACGGAACCGTGATTTCAGCATCCCAAACATGCACTCTGTGATGATTCTGGTTTCTGCGTGTGCCTCATTATGGCGTTCTTGTGTGGCTGTTTGTGCATTTCTGATGGGAGTCATCATCCACGGTTCCAGTGCATAGCCAGCATCCCCCACCAGGTGGCCATATGGGATGTCCCCCCTGGCAAATACCTGATACAGCTGTGAGACATGCCAGATATGGGAGTTGTGATAGCTCCCAGGGCTGCCAGCACACACATCCATGATAATGCCTTGGGCATTGCACACGACCTGGCAGTTGATGAAGGGGTATTCCTTGTGGTTTATGTAGCGCATACCCTGCTCACCGGGTGGTGACTTGATGTGTATGTGCATGCAGTCTATTGCACCCAGTACCTCAGGGTAGTCTGCCACATGGTGGAAGAGATGCATATTGCTGGCCAACTCCTCCTGTGTTTGGGGGAAGTATATGTGCTCATTGGCATGTGGTAACATGGCATCCAGGAACTGGTGGAGTACCCTGGATGCTGATGCCTGTGAGATCCCCATGATATCCCCAGTTGTCCTTTGGAAGGTACCTGTGGCTAGTATTCTCAAGCTTACACATACTTTCATGTCCACTGGGATGGGTTCCCCTCTGTTACTTCTGGCACTGAGGCGTGGCCGGCACAGCTCAACAAGTTGCTGTATGATGTCCCTGTCCACCCTGTAACACTCTACTATCTCCAGATCATGTAGCCCCAGGTAGGTTCCGTGAGTCTGAACACTCTTCTCCTCCTCCTGTGCCTGAGATGGTTGTCAGCATCATTCTCCATACCACCGTCAGTCTCCAACACATGCTGGTGAATCAAAGCTATGGCAGCCCCTAATATGTACATATTAAAAGTTCCCCGTCTGTATACACCAATGGTGCAGAGTGTCTGGGAATACACAAGTGTGTTTGTGGGGCTTTTACACCTTATACTATTGTGCAATGGATTATGCTGGTTTAATTGGGTGTGTATGTGCAATTCCAGCTGCGGGGTTTCTTAATTATTGGTTTTACAGCAGGTACTGCTATTGTGGGGCCTTTGGTCTTGACCTACGCTTGGCTACCATGATTTATCTATTGCCCTTTACTTCACTTTTCAACCCGATTACCCTCCCATTGTCAGGCATGCATCCAGCTGCTGCCTTTCTTGTTTTGCACTTTCACAACCCAGGATTGTGTTGGGAAATGTATTATGTAGCTGATCTACTGCAAGTTTGCTTTGTTCTGCTGTGACAGTTCTCTTTTCTTTGCTGTATGGCACCTTCCCTTTCCTGTTCTGCAGGTAGCTGCTAGCAGCCTTGTTAGCAGTTGTCAATGGCTGACTGTGAGTTCCTAGGTGTTAATTACTCATTTGTACTCCAATTTCCATGCTGCGGCATTTCCTTATTGTCTTCCCGTATCATACCTGTTTCAACTGTGGTGCTTGCCGTGCACAGCCGTCTACTGGGTTTCGAGCGCATTTTCATCCATGTTCACATGCACTTCCGGTTACTTTGTGTGCTCTCAGCTAAGCAAAGCTATGACTACTTCCACACCCCTATCCTGTGGCTATGCATAGCAACAGGCAACCTGGATTAGCAATGCTCCAATGTGCTTACAGCTACAGTGGTGAACCCCTCTCTTGATGTCATGTTTACCTCCAGGCCACTCCTCGATGTTGTACCACTATGCTGTGTGGTACATCCTTACGCCAGCGGGGCATTTGCGATTCAGTATTACTTGACTCATTTGCATGGTATTGACTACTAATTCCTAGTTACCACACAGAACACTGTCATAGACCCTTAGCAACCCTTGCGCCATGGTTGTGGTGTAGCATGTGTGCCATTGCCATTGACTATTATGGGGAATTCATAAATTGTGTTACATTGCAGTTTTATGATATCTAAATATCTTTTCCTTGTGATCCCGTTTGCACACCGATGCACTGCGGTTTTACTTCGTGTTAGTGTGGCCATGACATTAAAATGTTATTTTTTATGTGTTGTGCATGTTTTTTATGCCATCGGCTATATATTTAGCCATTGGCATATATTAACATTATAATACGTAAGTTTGGTCTGCTTTCATGGCTCCGATTTTATGTTTGAAAAAAATGTAAACCATTTTTTTGGATTACATTTCTTCATGCTTATGCTACGCCTGCACCACTTCATGAATCACTATATACCTTCATTTGCATGCTACACACTGCTGCGCATGGGGTAATTAGCATACATGTGCCAGGAGCTGCGCATCTCTGGCGTATGCTGGTAGTGCATGTGGAAACTGTTTGTACCTGAATTGCTCGGCGGCCATATTTGGTGCTAGATCACCAACACTACTCCAGTGCCTGGCGCAAGCTTCATGAATCCCGGGGATATTCTTATTAGGGTCACATAGAAAGCCCAGCCTCCACTCACACTCTCTAATCTGCATTCCCATGATCAATTATCTTCTCACTCTGTCTTTTATCATAAATTATTCTGGGGTTAAATATCCTTCATAATATTAACAGTATCCACTCTTTCTTTCCCCCTTCACCATGGTATGCCATACTATCTGATATGGTCTTCTTTCTAATGTTATGGCCTCTTTCCTCTTAAGATTAATTTCCCAAAGAAACACTATTGTCTCTTTCTCTTCTTATTTCCTATGTATCTTACTCATACCTTCCAAGTGTCCAGATTTTTACAGAATGTCCAGATTTTTGCATCATAGTTTTGGTGTGTTCATCATAAAATTTGTATTTTTCTGGAAAATCACTAAAACTGAAGTCATGAAATAATGACAGACATTTGAGTTTCAGGCTTCATAAAATTAAAACAATGCATGCTAAGAGAAAGCCTCTCATTCTAGCAACTTTCTAAGTTTATAAGAGCAATATTTAAAATGTGTCCCTATTTTTTGAGCTTTGTCCCCCCATTATTTGGACTTTATCCAGATTTTTTGTGCTAAGAGGTTGAGAGGTATTCTTATCCCTTTTGACATAACAGTTACATTCAAAAATATTATGGGCGATCTGCTATGCTTTTCTTCTCGCCAGTTTTTCCACACCCCTCACACACACTTCTGGGTTATGTTGTGCTTGACCCTAGGCCCCATTTTGGGTCTACAACCAGTATATAAAACCATGGCAGAATGCAGAGAATTTACCACCCGATGCCCACATTCTAATCATGCTAGATCTCCAGTCCTCACTTGCCAATTCCTCGCAGCTTTCTTTGCATATTACTTACTTGTCTCCATATTACTATCTGACTTCCTGAGCATTCTTCTCTGATACATTCTCCTGCTTCTGATTTTCTCACCCCATATGCACTCTGCACATTTACATAATGAGCCTGCAAGTCTCACCATAGTGAGTGTCTCTTTGTGCAGCACAATCCTATTATTTCCATGTGTTTGTGCAATAAATGATACTGACCACAGAACCCATGCTGTACTTAGTAATATGAGTATTACACAAGAGTGCGACTCTTGCGGTCATAGATATACAATATACTCTGATAAAGACACTAATCAATTACCCCATTCATGCTCATAAAGTCTGACCATGTCCACTGATAGTCCACTATTTTTGTCCTCCAGTTATCTCAGCCTTTTATTCCACGCATCTACCAACCCCCTTCAAATTCATACAAAGATAAACTAGATGACTGGATGACAGATTTGCTCCAGAATTGACAGGTATGGTTTTCCTGGAGACATGTGGTGTAGCCTGAGGGAGGGTACTGACAAGGTACGAACATGCATGAGACTTGGTAGCTGTGGAATATCTATGAATTCGCAAAGGAAAATACATTTCCTAACTTTAATAGCAAGTATATTAACATATTTTCATTTAGGCTTGTGGATTTTCCTGACATGCTTCTGATCTTTAGGCAATGTATAATCTTACATGCCATTATCCTATGTTTAAACGTGTTTTTTTAAACTATAAAACTCTCTCAGACATATTAAGCAAATGTAAAGATGGTGCATTGCTATAGCAAGTGTGTGACTGTTCCACACTGAGAAAAGATTGTAGAAAATACGTCTAGATCATATATCATTATACTGTTTCTGACTTATACGTTAAAATTAAAGCAGGACCCATAAGTATTTCTTCTATGTGCCACATAGATTTGGCAGTAAATGTTGCAAAGAAAAAAGTCCTGGATCGCTCACTAATGCAAAAAATGCTCAACTTTTGAAACTCTCTGTGGCTGACTATAAGAAACAAATGTGTCATTACTTTTAATTGTGTTACTGAAAGCCTCCTCTTTTTGTATTGTAATTTTTTTGTTTCAAGTTTATTACTTTACTTTGCATGATACGAGCAGAACAGGGCAGTCTACTGTCAATGTGGCCTAATTCAGTATAATGTCAAATGGTAAGGCAGGCTCCCTTGGCACATCCAACGCCGTTAGAGCTGAGTTTAGATTGAAACTGTTGAGCTAACAGACTTCTAAAGGAAATTGTGAATTATTAGAGCTTATAAGCTGTCCGACTTTATAATGTTACTCTTGATAAATATGAGTCAAAGCTAAAGAGGATATGGTTCATGTTGCATCCTTAAGCACTTGTTGCATTATTCCAGGTTCACTGTGGTTGACATAGAAACAGATGACTGACACTGACTGGCATTAACAGACAAGTGTCATCAGTTGTTGACCTACCCTGCTTTACTTTTCACATTTTCTACATCTTTGTTGGACATGAAAGATATGATGAACCATGCTAGTGTGTTCTTATTTCAGGTAACCCTTGGTCATCTTTGAAGGAGGTCCCTCATAGCGGGTAGCATTATAGACAGTGCCATCATGTGACAAGCAGTAAAGTCATTGTCTACATGCATTTCAGGCTTATTGCTTGCATTCCCTTTCTTGAACCTCTTGAAGTTTCAGGAGTGATAAACATAAAACATGTTACATTTCTGATTTCCTGGCTTAAGTATTATATCACATTGCCATGGGCTTTTCCTTCCATATTCAACCAGTTTCTAAGCATAATAATGTTCTCCAGCAGAAAAATTATTTGTAAAGAATGGACCACTGAAGGATGTAGAGGCCTTCATTTAATGACATTTTTCCTCATAAGTGCCTTGGGTAGTCTAGTAGTTCATTTTTAATGCAATAATTTATGTCAGCATCCTGGAACATATGGTGGGATTTATTCATGATTGGTAAGGTTTTCTCACAAGGCTGAGGCCGTGATTCAGAAACAACCAAGGGTACAAACATTAAGGCTGTGTTAGAAAAAGTCTATTAGTAAAATTATACAAAGACATGATTCAGATACATTAGCTGTAGTGAGGAAAGACCTCATTATCAGCTAATTTGCATATCTCTGAATTGTTGTATAACTACAAGCACTGAAAGGCCCTTTAATGCAGCCCTTGCAGTAATCAGTGCTGATGGATAGCATTAGAACAGACACCCTCATCACTCCATCCCCTCAACACACATATGCATGCATCCAAACACACAAACACACACTTACACAAACCATATCTCATATGTGTCCCTAAATAAATAGTGTCCATGATGTCACCTCATATTTTTCCCCACCCCCATAAATCACAAAAGATTTCAGTTAGTAAATAATGCCATTTTTCAGAAAATGCATTATGCTGCAAGACTTGTTGCTCTAGTAACTTTTTACGTGGATTAGAATAATATTTATCAAGACTCCACTGTGTTGTCCCTGGCTATGTCTGTAAGTCTTAAGCATGACATGAGTGCAGGTGCACACACACACACACACACACACACACACACACACACACACACACACACACACACACACACACACACACACTCACTCACTCACTCACTCATGTGACACCATTCAAACCTTATACACACTCACATGCACAGCCACATACTTAAAACACACCCCAACATTAAACTCCCTGGTACTTACCTCCAGCTTTATCTCATTCATTGAAAACAATGGGAGAAAGCAAGCTTTTTTAAAGATTTAAGCACTGAGTAGTTCTCTGAGTTGCTTGGCTTCTTAAAGCACTCATTACAGGCATTTCCAAGGGAGGAGCACATGGCTAATTATCATATGTCACACCAACAAGAATACCTTGTTAACATTTGCAGTGGTCAGACACACAGCTCTCTGCGGTGCTGCACCTGTTTGAAGTAAGCACTGCAGGAGGGCTGATGATGAATCAGAAAGGACTATCACCAACAGAAAAGAAAGTTTACTTCTGCTGGTAATCTTTCTGATCCTGTCATTAATTATGACCACAGACCATGTCATGAATTTATGATTTATTATGTAACTGTTTAGTGTCTCATTTTAAGATTTTATGAATTATATTTAATAGCTGCAGAGTCTATGGCATTGAAAGTAATAGCTTTTGAATAGTCATATTCCCTAATTTATACAAGGACTGAAAAGTGTGGAACCCATACCTCTCAACTGTACAGATTTCCACAGAATGTCCAGATTTTTCCTTCATATTTTTGGTCCATTTTTTATAAAATTGTGAGGTTTTTTTTTTTGGCAAATTAGTGGCAAATAATTAAAGACTTAAGTTAAAAAATGACAGACATTTGAGTTTCAGACTTCAGAAAATTCATGCTAATGCAAAACTTGTTATTCTATCAGCTTTCTAAGTTTGTGAGACTAATATTTAAAAATGGTCCCTGTTTTTGGGCCTTTGTCTCACTTTTATTTATGGCTTTGTCCAGATTTCTGCCTGTAAGAAGTTGAGAAGTATGATGGAACCTAATGCCGTGGGGAGAATTTATTTCCACTCAGAAGTTAAATAGAAACCACCTTTTTTGCCTTCTATAATCCTCTTATCAGTTAACCATGGAATATTCCATCGCTTCCTTTCTTACTCGACCTTTTTATCGTTCAAGAAACCAGGACTGTATGCAAAAAAGAAAGTGCTTGAGCTAGTTTATAAAATGTGTTATAACTTTATTGTTTATCTTTCATGTATCCATATGCTGTACAGTTTGTAAGGGTGATAGTCCCTATAAGCAATGTAAACTTGTAATTTGCCTTTATTGGTTTTTCTGTATTTTTTATGTATCCATATATTGTATTTTTGTTGTGATAAAAATCTCTGTAATCAATGTAAATTTGTAATTTTCCTTATTATGTTTCTGGAGCTTTTCTTCCCGGGCCTCCACTGAAAATGGGTTCATACCTAATCGAACTTTCCTGGTAACAAATGCCAAATAAAATAAATAATTTCCATGGAATAAACTGACTACACCACTAAAAAGGGACTTCAGAAGATAACTAACAGTTAATGTTTTGAACACTACATAGATGTTTACTTTCAGATAAAATAACATTATATACTTTGGGCGGGATTCATAAACAGTTACATATCTTATTGCTATTATGTGTGCATAGCTCTCAACTGTCCAGATTCTTGACTCATATTTTTGGTCCATTTCTCATAAAAATGTAGTTTGCTGGAAAATCACTGGCAAATCAGTGAGGACTGAAGTCAGAAAATAATGGCAGACATTTGATTTTCAGACTTCATACCCTTCAGAAAATCCATGCTAATACAAAACCTGTTATTCTATCAACTTTCAATGTTTGTAAGAGCAATATTTAAAAGTGTCCTTATTTCTGGGCCTCTCCTCCCTCCATTTTTTGTGGCTTTGTCCAGATTTCTTGCTGCAAGAGGTTGAAATATTTGTGTGTGTCTGCATCACTGTGGGATGCACTCATGATAGAGTGCTATTTTGTATTCATTAAATGATGTTACACATTGTATACAGATGCAAAACAAAAGCAAGTGGCAGATATGTTAATGGAGGCATAATTAGCCATATTACTTGCTTATTAACCAGTCTAAGATGATGAGCCATTCAGAAACCTATAAAGTAATTGTGTAGACTTGGTGTAACTCTTTGCCATGAAATCCCAAACCTGTTGGAATGCAACTACCATGAGCAATGTTAGGGGCTACTCCTGCTCTTATGTGCAACAGGCTCAGATCTATGCTTCTGCTACTGCTGATAGACCTCAGCCAAGGAGGAGGGTGTTCTGACCCCATTTAATATATCATGGACTGCATAATATTGAAATATTAGAGATATAGGGTTGACAGGGAACCACTACAGGAACTTTGTGACCTTTGCCACCTCCACCTCAGACCCAAGGAAAATCAAAGAACTTATACCAGTGGAAACTAAAGTATTCGTAGCATTAAATATATTAGCTACTATACAATCCAGAGACCCACAGGGGGTATACTAGGGGTGACACAGGCCTCGGCCTCCAGAATACCGCACCAATGGCCTAATGGTATGCTAGAACATGCAAGGGAATACATCTATTTTCCCCCCACATACCAGAGGAGACAGCAAGAAAAAATCTGGAGTTGTATGCTGTAGCACACTTCACGAAGTTTTTGGGGGCATAGACTGCACTCACATAGAAATAAAATCTCCACCTGGTGAACATGGAAGGGCATAAATCAACAGGAAGGAATTCCACTCAGTCAACTGCCAGGTTGCCTGTAATGCCTGAGGGATCATCCTCAATGTGAGTGCAGGGAACCCAGGCAGTTACCATGACTTACACACATGGCACACCTCTCAGCTTTACACAAGGTTTGCTAGGGGTATGTCCCACAAGGTCATCTACTGGGTGATGCAGGTTATGTACTGGAACCATGACTCATGTCACCAATCAGAAAATCAGACACACCTACTGAAGAAGGTTACAACAATGCCCATACTCAAATGAGAAACATCATAGATCATGTGTTTGGCATGCCAAAGTCATGGTTCTGCTGTCTAGACAGAAGGGGGTGCCTTGCAGTACGACTCAGGCACTTGTCCAGAAATTCTCACAGTCTGTGCCAAGTTGAACAATACCATCTTTAGGAAATAACTGCAATAGTGACACCAATGGCCAGGACCACCCACTCCTGGACCACAGACAGACCCAGCACTTCTAGTACATACACACGAGGATTCTGAGGGAGAATCAAACTCTGTGGGAAAATCTCCCACTGCAGAGGGAGCTGGCCATCTGGGCTAACAGGCAAAGGGCAGCACACACACTCAAAATCTATGAGTAAAAGGATAGCACACACATTCACCATCTAAGAAATGCACATAACAACCGAAGCATATACAAATATTAAAATTGATGCCATCCAATGTCCACAAACTTTACTTCTACATGTAGTGGCCATGAACAGATGGCATCAGAATGAGGTAGCCCAAAAGGGCATGACTCATACCTGCAGTACTGTCAAGGTAAGTGTGGGACCTGTAGTATATGAACAAATGTGCAAGAAGATAAAATAAACCAATATAACTGCATACTGTTAGTTGTAAATCTACTCAAGCAGAACCTTTGTGACGTGTCCACCAGTGGCATTATTGGCTTATAGAAATGATATCTGCAATACACAGCTATGCCTTGTACACAATAACCAGCATCAAGACGTTCACTTACTCACTGTACTCAAAACCATCAGCAGGACAATTATATCAACAGTTTCATGATAAGATCAATAAGCAGGAATGCAATAGCCATGATTGGAATGCATGACTTCAAATTTTAGCTGAAAAGATCATTCCAAAATGAGCATGTACAAAAATATCCCAGATTTTCTCATATAATGCATATGCATAAACTCAACATAGTGTGAAAGACTTAGTTATCCATTTTGAGCATCAAACATACGTGCGACCCTAAGTCAAAACATAATGAACAAAAGGGATGGCACAATGATCAACATTTGCACAGGGTGGGGGTGGGACAGGAGGCCAAGGCTGACACCAAAGTAGTGACTGTTTTGTGAGGAAAGAACACAGAACATTCAGTAAAGTAGAAGATGTCTCAGGCCCACTGACAGGAGACGTATTGTAATCAACATTAAAGTTTCCTTAACTTTCAAGTGCATGGATTTGTATTGGCAGTTTTTTGTTAAATGTGTTTGTGTCTGCATGAATTCAATCAACTGATGTGATAACACTATGTCCTGCCATGTTGGACAGATGTGACCCATGCATGGTAGGGTTGTAAGTTCGGTGTTGTCACTCCCGTGCATGTGAACTGCCTTTACCAGGAGTAGCACTGCCACTTCCATGTCCCTGGTTCAAAGTGATCATGCTATCTGAACATGAGCGATGTCTGCTGGATAAACTCTTTTCATGACCTCATGGCCTACCACGTCTGGGTGTGGATATCTGAATCACTGATGGAGCAGTGGAAGTAGTACAACTATGGGAGCAGGATCTGGCATGACCGCATTGGCTAACACCACAGGATGTTGCAGCTCTATGGACACGTGGATGTTGACCCTCTCCCAGCACACATTCCATCACAGACACTGCATGATCCATTGTGTCACTCATCCTGTTCAAGGAGTCAACTACATGGCTTAGGCAGTCAGACACATCAGACTACTATGCCCACAACCCCAAAGACAGTGCACAATTGTGTTCAGAGCTCACTGTAAATGGAGTCACCTATACTGAGCCAGAAGATATTGCAAACCTCCTGGCTGATAAATTCAACTCCAACTTTACTCCCTCACCCCTCAATCTTCCCTCAGGAAATATCATCAAATATAACTAGACAGCACAGTGGTGCAGCGGTAGCATTGTCATCTTAAAGCAAGAGGTTCTCCAGTTCGATTCTTGGCTGGGGTGCCTTCTGTGTGAAGTCTGCATGTCCTCCCTGCATTTGTGTGGGTTTCCTCCTGGTGCTCCAGTTTCCTCCCATGTTACAAAGACATGCATCTGGAGCATTTCTCCCTGGGTCTCTGTTGAAAATTGGCTTCGTTCCAAACCAGACTTTCCTGGTTAACAAATGTTAAATAAGTAAATAAATAACTCCTCCTGCTATCACTAGGGAACAGGTCCTTAATGCTCTCTCTAAGACCAAGAACACTGCATCAATGGGCCCTGACAATATCCCAGGATGCCTTCTTAATAGCATGAAACATGACCTATCAAGTCCTGTGGAATTGCTGTTTAACTGTAGCCTACAAACAGGTTTTGTGTCTCATGAATGAAGAAAGGCAACAATCTTCCCTCTGCACAAAGGTGGGCCATCTACAGACCCTGGAAAGTACAGACCCATAAGTCTCACCAGTCTTATAAGTAAAGCCATAGAAAGAATTATCATGGAAATGATCAACAGAGATATCATAAACCTCCAGACACTGGACACAACCCAGTTTGGTTTTGTCAAAGGCAGATCATGCCTACTCAACCTGGTGGACTTCTTCGAGAAAGTCACCAAAGCAATGGATGAGGACAAAGTCATTCACACTGCCTACCTTGACTTGGCCAAGGAATTTGACACAATACCCCTTACAGGTATTGTTGACAAACTCAAGAGGTTAGGTATACAGCAGTATGTTACCTAGTAGATAGGCCACTGGCTCACAGACAGGACCCAGGAAGTTAGAACTGGGGAGTCCACCTCTACAAAGAGGCCAGTCACAAGTGGAGTCCCTCAGGGAATCAGTCCTTGGAATGCTCCTTTTTGGTATTTACCTCTCAGAAGTCAAGGCAAATGTCAGTGGTCTCTGGCTGATGAAATTTGCAGATGATTGCAAATTAAGAGCTGTCATTAAATCTCACACTGACGCAAATGTTCTCCAGGAGGGACTGACACAGACAAACAACTGGTGTCAGAGCCATAAACTAAAACTAAATGCCAAGAAATGCATAACATTATCCCTTGGGAAGTCATCCATCCCTGGTAACCATCATATTGACAACACCCCCCTTACAGATGAACCAGTAGTCAGAGACTTAGGGACACACATAGATAGTAATCTAGCCTTTGATCATCACATGTCTACAGTGGTGAGGAAATCATTCTATGCTGCACAACTTATAAACACTGGTACGGCATCTAAGTCCAAGGAAGTCTTTGTTCCACTGTAGTCGGCATTCGTCAGACCTATCATTCAGTACAATGTCCTCTTTGGTATGTACCTAACCAGGCATATCCAACAACTGGAATGTCCACAGAGGTTCCTCACTAAAAGAATCCAGCGAGTAAGTAATATATCCTATGCAGACTGCCTCAAAGACCTGCCTCTGTATTCTGTCTCCAACATGCTTTTGAGGGGAGATCTATGCCTGTCATACACGGCATTGTCAGACCTCACTCTGATAGACCTTCTGCATATCCACATTACAAATAGCACCAGAATTACCCATTCTAAAGACTTAAACCTTGCCTATGATATAAATAGGACCTGTTGGAGAGATAGGTATGTATCCCGACTACCCCATCTGTGCAACAGGATCCCCATTCATGTGAAGCAGAGTTCCTCTGTAACCCAATTCAAGTGCAACTTGGACAACTGGATGGGAAACCGGAAGTTTATCCCTGGTGTGGCACCTATGTCTCTAATGAACAGAGGTAACCTGTAAATGGTTCATTTCCCAGGCCCATGCTTACACTTATCAAGGGTATCAGAACTTGTCAGAGATTTGGGATGCATGGCTAGGCTTAAAAAGGCCATTGTGACCATTAGACTTGTAAACATCTATGAACCTATGAACCTATTTAGGACTCGCACTATCTCTTTAGAGGCTCTGGTGGAATGTGCTTGTTCCCCCATGATGACCCTATACATATGTCTACTGGCACGTAATGCCATACCAGCATTAGGAGTAGGGTAGACAGTAGTCCTCCTCCAACCACCTCTAGCAACCCTCCTGTGTGGTACAGCACCCTCACTATGGCTACCGGCAGATTCAACCAGCTCTGCAATCACATTAACCACACTACCCCGATCAACTGTATCACCCTCAACTTGTGCAACATCTGAGGGCTCAGCTGAATGGGTATGCATACTGACTGTGTCCAAAATAAGGCCAAATGATGTGCGAAAAACAATTTCAGTGTCAAACTGAACATTTGCACCCTCTGACTCTGCCTTTATATCACTACCATCATCATCATGGGGTGCTGATACTCTGACATCAGGTGGTATGACTTTGATAATGCCACTGTCAGGATGACCTGTGATAATTAGCAACAAACACAAGAAGTAAAGAAATAGTTAGTGCAAATGATACAAGCTGTGTTCGACACACTCATGTTAAACAATTTCAGATACTAAAGGAATACAATACTTAATCTCTGTCTTCTCAGACTTATATCTAACTAATACTTATTACTAATCAAAGAAAGTTTGTGCTTACCATGTGCAGGTGACCTTTCACATGGCAATTCTGATGTCCCTGTAAAAACAAAAAGGAAGTGCAAAGAATGCTAATAAGCATCACAATGCAAATGACACAAGGACAAGAGGTCAAGACAATAATGCTCTGCCTGTCTTCCCCTTAAGAAACACCTCGGAATCAAGCAGACTGACCTTCCCCCAACACAGTCTGTGTTGGACTGTGTGTCTTCTAAGCCACGTGTCTCAATGTTTCCAGATATATCAGAGGCATATAAGTATTAACACATAAAGATGTCTAGAACAGCAGTAAAATGCCTTACATATAGTATACCTGGAAGTTGTTCTTGGGACACACTTGGCCTGTTGTCCATATCAACACCACCATCAAGGAGTCTGTGTGAACCCTCTGCTGAGCTGTCGGGATCTCTGACAGTGGACAGGAAATGGTCAGATTCACTGAGTGGTGGTTCAGGAGGAGGACCACCCCCTATAGCCATCTGTTCATGTGTTACTGCAACTTCCTTCTTGCGGGCTGTTGTAATCATATCAATGGCATGGAGCCACACCTCATTATAGTTTGTGGCACAATCACCCACTGCATTTATGTCAGCCATTAACTGCTGCCATATGTTTTTCCTAGCAGACATCTCACCTCTGCTTCCATCAGGCAGGAAAGATGAGTGGCAGTGTAAGCCTTCAATGATGACCTCATTCTCTTAATCACTGTATGGCGGCGGCTTGAGTGGAGTAGATGGTCTGGGCACCATAATCTGTATGACAGGAAACACAAAAAAGACAAAACAAATTTGTAGCACATAGAGAAATTATAGTCCTAAAGCAAAGTCTGTGCACCCATCGTCAACGCAAAACAAATGAACACACAATGCTCATTTTGGACTACATACAAGCTAAGGGAGTCCTCCCACCTCTACCCCTCAAAAAATTTGAATTGTAATACATTAGTATTACATCCATTCTGTTGAAATTTCTGTAATAAGGAAATGTGTAACTTACTACTGGATGGCAGTATTACCAATAAATATCAAAAATTCAAAGTAGGAATGCCAAGACAATTTCTTTAGTCTCTCCACTGTTGTGGAGGTCGCCATGGGACATCTGAGAAGTCTACCACCTCTTTTAGCTACACATGTACAACCCATTGAATTTGGTAATAAACACAATGCATTTGTCTGCAGTAAATGGTGGCATTCCAGGTACAAATGGTAGCACAAAACTGTGATGTAACCATACCATCGATTAACAAATTTTTGAAAGCTAAGCAAGAACTGACATACCTGCATTATGCCAACAGGGAATGAGCAAAATGCATACCGATAAAAACATTTTCTAGTGCATACTGAAATACATTCCAAAACTTCCACGGTGGTGCAGTGGTAGCATTGTTGCCTCACAGCAAGAGATTCTCCCATTCGATTCTTGGCTGGGGGGTGGAAAGTGCCTTCTGTGTGGAGTCTGCATGTCCTCCCCGCGGTCGGGTGAGCGTTTGAAACACATGCGTAAATGGGTGTGCCTTCGTTGAAGGTTGAATGTCAAGCTGGCACCTCGGCGTTCGTGAAAATCTATGCCAATCATTACCGGACCGGAGTTTCACTGTGGCGGCCCCTAACCAGGAAAAAGCCGAAAGACAACAACAACTGAAATACATTCCAAACAATAAAACCTAAACAGTTTATGAAGAGGACAAACATATTTTATAAAAAATGCAGTGTTTTGTAAAAAATCTTCTCTAAGTAAATACCAGTAGCAGTCTGTCTGTATCAAACCAGTCTCCCTTCCTTCCACTTCCATAGCTACCCTATTACCTTTAATAATTTTTATACTTTATATAAATTTATATACTTATATATTTTTATATGTTTTTAAATAATTTTTAGTGTAGAATATATTTTATACAAAATGTGTATATATATATATATATATATATATATATATATATATATATGTGTGTGTGTGTTCATAGGTAGGTACTAGACTATCGGCCCGAGGGCCTACGTAAGCCTAGCCAACAAGGTTCCCTGGTATATATATATATATATATATATATATATATATATATATATATACATACATACACATTTTTTAATCATATTTTTAGTGTAGGGTCAGCCTACTGAGCACTGTGAAGACACCAATTAGGTGTTAAATCATTAGCATTCTGAAATACCCAAATTCTCACTTAGTGAGGGGAGGTAAACATCGTGTGAGTAGCTACACAATTGCATGCACACACCATAGGACTGCAGGGAGGAGAAATGACAACTGTTAGGCTGCTAACAGCTTGCAAGTGCTAATAATTACTCTGACTACCACAGCAAACAATACCCCTTTGAAGTGTGTGAATTATACAGAGTAGACTTAAAAAAGCATAAGCATCTTGAGAGCTATGTAAACAACCTTAATGACATAGATATTCTTGTAATAATAGCACTCTGTCCACCCTCTACTTAAAAATCTTCCTGAAATGTTGATTAGCTAAATTACACACTGAAACAAGGATGCAATCATATGCCCATCATATTGCATTCTGTTAGGTAAGCTGAGAGGAGGGAAAGATGCTCAAAGAATAAAGAGAAGAAATGGCTGGGAGTGTTGCCAACCTTACATTAATATGGCATAGGTATTATTAGCCTAAATTATTTGTCAACATCACATTCTTCTAGACATGCTCAAGCAAATGAGAAGAGAACTTTTTCTGATCTTTCTACTCATGGTTCTGTAATTTGATGATCTAAGTCAGATCTGTATGGTATGTACATTTTCTGATTGCTACTTGAAGCTTGTTTTGTGGCAAGGAGGGGTAAGAAACACAAGTGAGTGTATATGAGTGCTGTTATTGCACTGAATTGAGGGTTCAAATCCAGAAAGTGTGTTGTTTGAGAGAGTTACTGCATATTTATTAGGCATATGATTAGGTTGTAAAGCACATACAAAGTAAGAAAATCTAACAATCCTGCATTTTCATTTTTTATTCCTGATGTTTGGTACTATTAGCAGTTTTTCTTCCTTATGCTGGGTTTATCATTTGGGCATGTTTTGGCAAAGCACACTTTGCATGGATGGGCAGCTTTTTGTGGCAGAGAATGAGAGTCCACTGGCCAAGGTGCAAACTGAGAAATTTCATTTGGAATGTGCATTTTCGACTGAAAGAGGTGCGCTTTGCCACAGCACTCTGAACAGCAGGAAGTGAAAAAAATCTACATTTCACCTACATATCACTGTAGCCCACTGTGTAAATGCAATGAATTCTTAAAGAAACACGATGGATGATTAAGGGTTTGAATCCAGCTTCCAGATATTTTAATTTTTAACTACATATAGTAAACCATAGAAGAATAATACATTGTACATGAAATGCATATGCTGATGCGTGCGATAAATGTTCTGTATCTTGCCTGTACTTCATGTAAGTTGAGGTTGAAAAGGTGTTGCTGTTGTCTGGTCACCTGTTGTCCTTATTAATAATAATATTAGCAAGGGATGTTGTATCATATGACAGGTTTAACAGTATTATAACACAAAAGGATTAACTTGAGTACTGTGAAGGGATCTTCGCATGTGCTGTATAAAGTCACAGAATCATACCTTATCACAGCAGGAAGTATTTCTTCATGGCATACTTTTTGTCCTGAGTAATTGTATGTAGACGGCCAAGGACATCCTTCTCAGCCTCTGACATTACATAACATGCTGAAGATACATAGGACACATGCTTTTGTAAGGTTTGCAGCACATGTGAAAATACAGCATGTGTCCTTTTAACTGTGGATGAATGAAATGTGAGTCTTGTTTGTTCTTGTGTTTTGTGTTTTTAAGATAATGTTTTTTTTTTTCCTTTGCAATTTGTGCACTGCTTGGCACAGTGCAAACAGGTCTCACAGCTGAAGGAAAAAGAGAAAAATTAATTTCCGTAGTGTTCATTAGCTCAAACAGTCCTGGCACATGATGTGCACCTGATATATACCTCTCTCTGTGGCACAAGCTATAAATGCAATGATTTTGGACCAATGACAGAGTGGGTCTGAGATTCAATTCCATACAGTGTGAAGGGAAAGCGGAAATTATTACTCTAGATTTGTGACTTTCTTTCATCACAATTTCATGCGCTCTTTTCTTATGTTTCTTGCCTTAAGCACTTGCTCACTGCTGAGCAGCATGCAATCAAGCATAACTGCTTAAGGAAAAATGTGGAAACATTTATTCGGGCAGCCTTCTGTAGTGCAAACAAGCTTAGCATCAATGTGCAGACATCATCAGTCTGGACAGTACTGAGTGGAGAGCATCCACTTGCTGTGTGGCTGTCTCTGTAACACGAGATGTAAGTGCAATGCCTTTTGGGATAGAACAGAGGTAATCTAGGGTTCAAATGCAGATAGCACTTATTTTTACAAAGGGTGTCAGAATCCAATTTCAACAAGCACTTTGATTAGGAAGGTGACACTACACATAAATGGCTGTCATAAGGAGGTTGGTTGCAAGAAGTGTATTAGTGATGCTTTGATGACTACAGTTTTCTAGGTAGCATATGTCATTAATGACTTACTTATGAAAACCAATTTATTGCATGTGTAATTGTTTAAGCATGACAATTATGATAATTAATGAAAAATGTACTTTCATATCTATCAGGGGCACAATAGTTTAGTTAAAATCATTTGACTACTCACATACCCTAACTATATGTTTAGTACAGCACATATTGTGAAGTATGCATGTATGTATCATAACCCAACCTGTATTACTCAGCTCATGAAAACCTATCCATTTGAAATAGATTTACAGACAGTAATACAGCCTCTTACATGACAGTGCAGTTCTCTGGACTTCTTAAAATCATATGCATAAAGGCCTATCTCAAGTATATTTCCATTCATACAAATGCATTATATTTGTAATTACCATGAGTGGAAGTGAGTTCTGCTGTAGCAATGAGAAATATTACCTTGGTTTGAAATATATGCATCCTTTATTCCAAAGGTTTGATCCCACCTTGTGCAATTTAAATTTTTACAGTGCGCAAGTCCCAACAAATTATATCCCAAGTCATCCTGTTTAACCTTCCAAAGATGAAGGTTTTCAAGCCAAGCCATTAAGAATAGCAGTGTCAATCTTTGTAAAAAGTGTGAATAGGGTGGACATCGCACATGACAACTCTCACTGCCATGTTTCACACCTTCACCGCTGTTTATTGAAATCCCTGCCTCATTGTTTGGCAATGGATCTGTTTGCTTCCATCATGCAAATGCAATTGTCATAGTTGTGCATCTTTGCACACTGGCTGTTGAATGTGAGATTGGAATTTGAGTAACACTGGAAGACAAGTGCAAACTAGGAAACTACACAAACGGCTGAAGACTGTGTCTAGACCACCAGTAAACGTTGTCACAGTGTAAAATTAGAAAAAAAATGTTTATTTAAATAAAGCGTATTTCGTCCCACACAATTGTGGGACTTCTTCAGATAAAAACAACTTGCAAACCACTGCAATAAATATCTTGCACTCGTAATCATGAGTGCACAGTTAGCCATGGTGATAGGCTAACAGCAGCATTAATTATGTACACAAGTAATAAAAGGAAATAAAAATAAAAATTGCAATAAAAATGTTATGCGGTCATCTGTACATACATACATAAATTTCCACAAAATGAAATCCAAAATACTATATATGTGACTGAATAATAATTTTAAAATTTTACAAATTATTAAAACTGTTTACGTATGTGGATATACAGTACTGGTTACAACAAATAGATGTTTTTATATATGTATATATATATATATATATATATATATATATATATATATATATATATATATATATATATATATATATTGATGTTGTACAGTCATCTATACATACACACCCCAGTTTTTGCAAGATGAAATGAGGCCTAAAATGCTGTATGGATAGTCAGGTGTTAAAACTGTTTGTGTGTACGAATATGCAATACTAGTTGCTTCAAGTAAAATTTAATATATATTTTTATCCTGATACATATACTTTATATAGCCTTAGTATATATCTACTCATAAAACTACCCATAAAACAATTTATAAAACAATTTACCTAGTTAAACTCTTCAACTTCAAAATGCAATAAATAGAGCATATTTCGTTTAGCCCTGGGAATGAACATGCACTAGTACGTAACTGCCAATAAGGTTCTAAAACTTCCATCTGTTGGGTTGTTTGTTTCTGATAACTTGTTGCAGTTAAACACTTTCTCCAGAGGCTCCTTTAGCTGTTTAAAACTTTCATTTAAAGACTCACTGCTGCTTTTCTGCTGTGAGAAACATTTCTGCAGTTTGTTTTCCTCCCTCCCTATTGGTATGGTGTTTTTATAGTTGGTGGCTTTACAGTTGCCCGCCCCTAGTGTAAATTTGATCTGGGACCCTCCTCCCAGTCTAGTGTCATTACCTCATTCTACACAGTACAGGGAGAACATTTGAGAAGGCCAATCAGCTTAGTTTCTGCTACTCCTTTCTCTCTTTCCACTAAAAAAAAAAAAAAAAAAAATTATAAGCTTGTTTCCTTCCTTTCATGTGGGTAGTCTAGCCTGGATATAGATTTGCTGTGTCCAGAACTATTTGTAGGCTTCTAGGCCCCCAAACCTTTCTGTGTTGGAGGGAAGCCTTCTAACTTAATTTTGTTTCTTAGAACTAGCCAGTTTTTTTTATTTCAGCACTCGTCTGTTTCTTTGAGCTCAGCACTTGTTCAGAACTTATTGTAAGCACTAAATAAGCTACAAATTACTACATCACTCAACTTTCCTTGCTGTCTATAGGAAAACAGTTTCTAGTACTTAACAAATAAGCACCTATCCAGGCATGTCTCAGGGTCAGTTCTCGGTGTTTTCTCCAGTCTACCTGATGAATCTGTGCATCTTGTGGCAATGCAGTAATTGCCTCATGTACACAGACAACCCTCTCCTCCTACCACCCAACACTACAACCTGTGAGAGATGCACTTATATAGCCAAACTGGTAGCGAAGCTCTCTTCACCTAAGACTGGAATAGACAGTCAAGAGGAGAAGGTAAACACTTGCACCACACCACACTCAGCACATAGTCCCTCAAAACCTACACCACCAAAACACACACATAGAAACACAAAACACACACCTACATTTGCGGAGGCTCTCAGTAAAAACCTACCCAAGCAACAGGGACCTTCAAAGCAGAAACACAAGCAACCTCCACCCCCCCCCCAACACAACCCAAATGACACATAGCCCACAAACTCAGTGTGCCACTCAGCCACAGCCCATAAGGCATAACAACGTACCCAACACTCTAGTCGTAGGTGACTCTATAGTCAGTCACACTGATGTTCCACTCACCAGGCTAAACAAGGAGAAAGTTACTGTCAGCTGCCTGTCAGGTGCCAGGATCTGCCACATAATGCATGCACTCATGTCACTCCACAACAAGTACAAATATGACTCTGTCATTGCCCATGTTGGTGTGAATGACCTGAGATCTACCTCCTTGGACTACATGAAAAGGGACATGGAGGAGCTGTCCGATCTTGTGGCCCAGGCAGGTATGACCCTAGCCCTGAGTAGCATCCTGCCATCACCCAGAATGATACCACAGTACAAGGACAAAATGATTGACTTCAACAATTGGCTAAGTGACTGGTGTCATTCTAAGGGGATCCAGTATCTGTCTGCCTGGGATGACATGATCAACAAGCCACGATGCTTTGCCAGAGATGGCCTGCACCTGTCGCCCCTGGGATTCCGGATACTGGCTAAGGCTCTAGCCACCCCTATAATGCCTTTTTAGGCAAGGTTCAAATGACAAATTCACCACCCTAACAGGTACAGGCAAGAAGAATCTGAGGGTATTGCTACTCAATGCTAGAAGTCTAAACCACAAAATGCACTCTCTCTCGGCACTCTTTAAATGGAGAACATCGACATCTGTGCAGTGACAGAGACCTGGTTCAAGGCTCCAGAGAGTACCCCTGCATTACCAGGCTATAATTCATACCACACCTTTCGGCCACCTAACCTGGACTGAAACACTAAAGGCAGAGGCATGTCCATATTCATTAAGGATATCTACACCTCCAGGCTAGTTGCTCAGCATAATGCATCCGAGATTATTTAAGTGCAACTAACTCTGGGCAAGACCACAATCCAAATTGTAGCTTGCTACAGATCCCCCACCATGCCCCAGGATTCCCACTCCTCATTTCTTAATACACTGGAAAATATTAGGGTACAACCTAACACTCTAATAATGGGTGATTTCAACTATCCTACCATTAACTGGGAAAACTACTCATGTACCAACTCTAGTGCTCAGCGTTTTCTGAAATTCATAATTTCCAATGCCATGGATCAACTTATCCACACCCCCACCAGGGGCAGCAATATCCTAGACCTGGTTATTACCAACATGGGCAGCCGGTGCTCCACAACAGAGGTCAATTCCTCATTGGTCAGATCCGACCACTAGTTAGTCACCCTAGACATCCACATCCCTCCCCCACCCCCCATTAGGGAAACCACAGTAAAAAATTTCTCCAAAGCCAACTTCACGCTTCTTAAGACAGAAGTGGCAAACTTCATGACACCCATGCTGACAGACAATAGAGGTATGACTTCTGAATCCTACACAAATGCACTTTATAAGCACTTACACGAGTGCATGGATCGTGCAGTCCCTAACAGAACCAAGATGCTATCCTCCAAAAAAAGGAAGCCAATCTGGTGGTCCCCTGCCATAAACAAACTCTACAACAGAAGAAACTGTTGCAAAAAAGAGTAAAATCCCATGATTGGAGCAACTCTCTGGTCAGCCTCAGTACGAAGCTGAGATCCCTCATAAAATCCTCCAAAGCTAGTTATGAAAACAAAATCACCACTGACTCTAAAGACAACCACAAAGCATTCTATAACTATGTCAAGAATCTCAATGGCAACACTCAGATCTGCTCTGAGTTACAGCACAATGGCACTAAATATACAGAACCAACTGATATTGCCAACTTCCTGGCAGATAGGTTCAGTGCTAACTTTACCCCCTGTCATCCCCTAAAGGGCCCATCTCTATACCGGAAGAATGCAAAGTTCCTGTAATCACGGCTGCACAGGTAAAAAACACACTATCCAAAGCCAAGAACACAGCATCCATGGGACCTGACGACATCCCAGGCTGTGTTCTACATGAACTACAGAACGAACTGGAACCCTACCTAAGTACCATGTTCAATCATAGCCTCACCTCAGGCTATGTGCTCACTGAATGGCGCACAGTGACAGTTATCCCACTCCACAAAGGGGGAGCCACCACAGACCCTGAAAACTACCGCCCCATTAGCCTAATGAGCCTGGTCTGCAAGGCTATGGAACGTATCATCATGGAACTTATAAACAATGACATTGGTAATCTCCAAACTCAGGACCCCACCCAGTTTGGGTTTGTAAAAGGCAGATCATGTCTCCTAAACCTGATAGACTTCTTTGAAGCAGTCACCAAAGCCGTAAATGAGGGTAAGGTGGTTCACACAGCCTATCTAGATCTCGCCAAGGCTTTCGACAGCATCCCCCACTCTGGAATTATAGATAAACTCACTAAACTAGGTATAAATCCCTATGTCACAAGATGGGTTGCCAACTGGCTTACTGACAGAACCCACACTGTGAAAGTAGCAGATTCCAAATCCAACTTCAGACCAGTGACAAGTGGAGTACCACAGGGTTCAGTCCTGGGTCCTCATCTGTTTGGTATCTACTTCTCTGAAGTACAGGCCAACACAGAAGGTCTTTGGCTAATGAAGTTCGCAGACGACTGCAAACTAGGAGCCATAATCAAAAGGCCAAAAGATGTAGACATCCTACAAAAGGGCCTCGCTGAGACAGATGCCTGGTGTCAAAGCCATGGCCTCAAGCTCAATGCCAAAAAGTGCATTGTCGTCCCTTTTGGTAAAGACTCAGTACCCATGAACTACCACATAGGTGGTAATCTACTTAACACCGAAAGTGTGATAAGAGACCTTGGGGCACAGGTAGACAGTAGTCTCTCCTTTGATAATCACATTGCCACAGTAGTCAGGAAATCCTTCTACATGGCACACTTCATCACAAAAGGTTTCTCATCCAGGAAAAAAGAGGTCATTGTTCCCCTCTACTCGTCACTCATTAGACCCATTATAGAGTACAATGCCCCTTTTCGTATGTACCTCACAAGACATCTACAACAACTGGAAAGGCCACAGAAATACCTCAGAAAGAGGATTACTGGCCTCAAACAGATACCCTATGCAGACCGTCTCAAAAAACTGCAGCTTTACTCCTTTGCATATCGCCTACTCAGAGGCGATCTCTGCCTAACACACAAAGCTATGCCAAACCCAAAGCTTTTAGACATGCTCCACTTAAAGAAATCCCAGTCCCTATGAGCTGCACGCTCTAGGGACCTAAACTTCGTCACCACAATAAACAGAACATGCTGGAGGGATCGAGTCCTGTCCCAGAGACTTCCCATACTCTGGAACAAACTACCTATCTATATCAAACAAAGCTCCTCATTAGCACTCTACAAGAAAAATCTTGATGATTGGATGGGAGATAGGAAATTCACCCTGGGGATCACTTCTGTGGCTCTGTTTGACAATGGCACAGGAAAATAATTTTCTTGGGTGGCGAAAACCAGGGTACCTTTGGCTAGGCTTATATAGGCACTAGGACCAATAGCCTAGTACCTACCTACCTATGAACATATAAACCTATGAATGAATACAGTCTACACCTCTAAATAAACGTTTGTGGTTGGGGTTCTCTAAAGTATGTTTTGCTAGGGCATTCTCCAATTTCCCTTTCCTAATGTGATAGAAATGTTCATAGACCCGCTCACATAATTTCCTATCTGCCTTCCCAAAATAAAATGCTGCACATTGTTGACACTGAGCTAAGTAAACGCCTTTTGACTAGCAGTTGAATTTATGTTTCACCTTATAAGTGTTGTTTCTAATACAAAAAGTTTCCCCTGTAGCCATGTGAGAACAAAGGTTACACATATTGCATTGAAACATACCCTTCCTCCATGGAATTCCTTGGATTTGACATTCTGTGATTTGTTTTCAATTTTTACCCCTTTTCCACACTATCTTTGATGTTTCTGGTAGTTTTCCACTCAACTCATTATCATTATATATTAGGGGCCAGTTTTTTTGAATAATGAATTAAATTACTTCACTGTCAATACTGAAGGGTGTAATAAACTTAAACAATGGTATATTGTCCTCATTGTTTCAATTCTGAGCTACGGGGTATCATACACCTCCAAGAATTGGTTGGTATATCCCTTGGCCTCTTTTCCCTGTCACTTCTTTAATAAGTTTGTCAATAAGTTGTCTGGGGTAACCATGTCTGATACATACCCTTCAGTAATTGACACTATTCCAGAAAGTCTACGTCTCTTGATACCATATGTGCAGCCCTGACCAGCTGGCCCTTCACTACTGATCTCTTCTGATACCAGGGGGAGGTTACTACTGTAGTGTAGGAAGCTATTGGAGTAGGTCTCCTTTTGGTAAATTTTTGCACAGAAGGATATTTCTTTATAGTCTTTCCATAAATCTACATCAAGGTAAGCAATCCTGTCGGCACTATATGTGTGTGTGAATGACAAAAAGCTGGAAGTTGAATTGAAGAATGATACCAATTCAGTGGCTGTTCTTTCATCTCCTTCTTTTAATATAAAAATTCATCCTGAAAATGCGTATAAAACTTTATCTGTTTCACCAACTGTCAATTCTTCCCCATAATTTCCTGCGCCCAATATGCCATGACTAAATTTGCGAAACTTGCCCCAGACGGGGAACCTATGGCTACACCAACTTTCTGAAGGTAAATTTTGTTGTTAAAGGTCAGAAAGTTGTAAGATAACACAATGTCTAGCAGTGCTTCCACTAATCCAATTTCTGATTGGGGGACTTCCCTTTTCCTGAGCATGAAATTAACCCATTCTATACCCTCCTCATGGGGTATAGATGAGTACACATCCTTCACATCAATGGTCAAAAGATTCAAGTTTTCGTCAAACTTAAGACCATTAATGTTTTGAAGGAATGCCCATGAATGTTTGCAAATAGCAATTTCCTGTACCACATATTTCTAGAGAATGTTGTCTACATTTTTTGCACAGGTGTAGATAATGCTGTTTCTATCATCGACTAAGGGTCTCATGGGTGGGTCTGTCAATGATTTGTGGATCTTAGGAATCCCAAAAAGAATTGGGATCCTAGGTGTGAGCATAGTCAGATAGTTCAAAGTTGACATATCAATTCTTCCTTCTATAAACAAATCAAATACCACATAACGGGGCCGTATTCAAGATGAAAACATACTGAGCAACTTGAATGGATTCCCCGTGGCTTACTGGAGCTCCAAAATTGACTAAATGGTTAACAGAATCAATAACATTACAGGCACCATCTAATAGCAGTGCCCAGGAGCAACCGGCTGGGGGATCCATTGATATTTCTTTACAACTGAAGTTGTCTGACCAGAAACTAGTAAAGTACAAAATGATGCAAATGGAGATTGCTTATTTCTGGGAGTGTTTAAGTGAAGGCATTGTACCTAAAGGACTCAGGTCCTGGCAGTATCCGACAGGGTTGGTGGATGGGTCACCATTCCACCAAGACCTGTTAAAACTTTTTAACAAACATGGACTGTAGTAACTAGAATTAATGTGCAAACACTAGCAGAAGTTGTCTGACGTGTTGGTAGAGGATGCAATTGTGTTGGATGAATCTATTCAAAAGAACATTGACTTTTCACGCTATAAGTATGACTATGAATATATATTTGGTAGTATAGACCAATTTCCCAGCAAAATTAAGGAAACCAAACTTAGGAAACTTAACAGGGATTGCCAAGTGTATAGCAATGGCCAAGCATACCCGAAACCTCCCCCTTCTCAAACAGGATCACTCATTGGCCAAGACTCGTCCAATGGAAGAGAACAAGTTAACCAACATGACTGCAGTATACAAAGCGATAACTCGATCCAGCAAGAAGCTTCATTAGGAAGCGCAAATAATACTGAGCATGTGAAAAGTAGAAATTTGGATCATTCTGCAACTACTTTAAATCACAACCAATTTGATGAATTGTTTATAGAACAACACCACAATTTTCAGAGCGGAGCCTCTCATTACAACCTGAGGCAGAATATCAGCTAACTGAACAGTTACAACAATTACAACAATTTCAACAAACGACAGAAGAGAGGGAGGTAAACATAACTGATTTCATTAATCAAGGAGATTGTTGCATCATGTTTAATGCGAGCAGAGACTTTTAAAATTTTTAACTACACCAATGTATAAATTGATCCTGTTTTGATTGAGTTTCTTTCCAAAGGTAATATGTTTGTACCTAGTAGTAAAGCTGACCTAGTTAAAACTATAATTGACTTGAAACTTTTCGTTAGAAAACTGAATTTGAAACTACTTTTTGGGGGAGACATGGTTATGGATAACAACCTTCATGTTGCTAGCACTTCCTTACCACCAATGCACCCTGCTTTAGCCTTGTTTGACAAAATGTGTGAAATAGATCTACAGAACATGTTGTCCATGAATACCCATCAAAGAAATGTGACATTTAATGTTTCTATGAAAGAAAAATTAGCTTTAAATTCTATTAGAGAAGCAGGGGTCAGAATTATGCAACCCGAGAACGGTGGTGGTTTAGTTCTGATGCTAGAAGAGCAATATACTGTAAAAATGTTAAAAATACTAGACAGTAATACATATCAGGAAAAGTCTAGAAATGAACCTAACCAAGCATATTCTAGGATTCACTCATTTCTCAATGATTTGTTTATAGAAGGAATAACTGATATGTCAATTTGAACTATCCGACTATGCTTACACCTAGGATCCCAATTCTTTTTGGGATTCCTAAGATCCACAAATCATTGACAGACCCACCCATGAGACCCTTAGTCGATGCTAGAAACAGCATTACCTACCCCTGTGCAAAAGTAGTGGACAACATTCTCCAGAAATATGTGGTACAGGAAACTGGTATTTGCAAAGATTCATGGTCATTCCTTCAAAACATTAATGGTCTTAAGTTTGACGAAAATTTGAATTTTTTTACCATAGATGTGAAGGATTTGTACTCATAGATACCCCACGAGGAGGGTAGAGAATGGGTTAATTTCATGCTCAGGAAAAGGGGATCCCCCCAATCAGAAATTGGATTAGTGGAAGAACTTCAAGACATTGTGTTATCTTACAACTTTCTGACCTTTAACAACAAAATTTACCTTCAGAAAGTTGGTGCGGCAAGTTTCACGAATTTAGTCATAGCATATTGGGAGCAGGAAGTTGTGGGGAATAATTGTCAGGTGGTGAACCAGATACAGTTTTACACACATTTTTTGGATGACATTTTTATATTAAAAGAAGGAGATGAAAGAACAGCCACTGAATTGGTATCATTCTTCAATTCAACTTTCAGCTTTTTGTCATTCACACATACATATAGTGCCGACAGGATTGCTTACCTTGATGTAGATTTATGGAAAGACTATAGAGAAAATCCTTCTGTGCAAAAATTTACCAAAAGGATACCTACTCCAATAGCTTTCTACACTACAGTAGTAAACCCCCCCCCTGGTATCAGAAGAGATCAATAGTGAAGGGCCAGCTGGTCAGTGCTGCACATATGATATCAAGAGACGTGGACTTTCTGGAAGAGTGTCAATTACTGAAGGGTATGTTTATCAGACGTGGTTACCCCAGACAACTTATTGACAAACTTATTAAAGAAGTGACGGGGAAAAGAGACCAAGGGATATACCAACCAATTCTTGGAGGTGTATGACACCCCTTAGCTCAGAACTGAAACAATGAGGACAATATACCATTGCTGAAGTTTATTACACCCTTCAGTATTGACAGTGAAGTCATTTCATTAATTATTCAAAAAAAACAGGCCCCTAATACATAATGATAATGAGTTGAGAGGAAAACTACCAGAAACATCAAAGATAGTGTGGAAAAGGGGTAAAATTTGTAAACAAATCACACAAAGTCAAGTCCAAGGAATTCCATGGAGGAAGGGTATGTTTCAATGCAATATGTGTAACCTTTGTTCCCACATGGCTACAGGGGAAACTTTTTGTATTAGAAACAACACTTATAAGGTGAAACATAAATTCAACTGCCAGTCAAAAGGCGTTGTTTACTTAGCGCAGTGTCAACAATGTGCAGCATTTTATTTTGGGAAGACAGATAGGAAATTACTTGAGCGGGTCTATGAGCATTTGTATCACATTAGGAAAGGTAAATTGGAGAATGCCCTAGCAAAACATACTTTAGAGAACTGCAACCACAAATTTTTATTTAGAGATGTAGACTGTATTCATTCAGATGGGGGGGGGCCTGACTCCATTTGCCTGGAAGTTTTAGAACTTTATTGACAGTTACGTACTAGTGCATGTTCCTTCCCAGGGCTAAACAAAATATGCTCTATTTATTGCATTTTGAAGTTAAAGAGTTTAACTAGGTAAATTGTTTTATAAATTGTTTTATGGGTAGTTTTATCAGTAGACATATATTCTAAGGCTATATAAAGTATGTGTATCTGGATAAAAATATATATTCAATTTTACTTGAAGCAACTAGTATTGCATATTCGTACAAACAGTTTTAACACCTGTCTATCCATACAGTATTTTAGGCCTCATTTCATCTTGCAAAAACTGGGGTGTGTATGTACAGATGACTGTACAACATCAATATATATATATACATATATAAAAACATCTATTTGTTGTAACCAGTACTGTATATTATTATATTATTATATGTAGATTATTCAGTCACATATATAGTATTTTTGATTTCATTTTGTGGAAATTTATGTATGTATAGATGACTGCATAACATTTTTATTGCAATTTTTATTTTTATTTCCTTTTATTACTTGTGTACATAATTAATGCTGTTGTTAGCCTATCAGCATGGCTAACTGTACACTTGTGATTACGAGTGCAAGATATTTATTGCAGTGGTTTGCAAGTTGATTTTATCTGAAGAAGTCCCACAATTGTGTGGGACGAAAAGCACTTTACTTAAATATTTTTTTTTCTAATTTTACACTGTGACATTTATTGGTGGTCGAGGAGCAGTCTTCAGCCATTTGTGTAGTTTCCTAGATTGGAATTTGACACCATTTCGGACATACAGTTACTGCTTGGCTTCTGCAGATGTGGCTGGTGAGGGAGGTGATGGTGCTAGGTTTAGAACGCAAAGATGGGGTGCTGAGGAGTCCAGGATTTTTGTGGCACTCCTCATGAATTGCTACAGCTTTAGGCTGCTGCAGGTGGATTATACTGGGTCTCAATATAACAATGAAGCTTGGAACACCATCCAAAACACTGCAGAGAATTATCATCACCACTATACCACTATGATGACTTGAAACGGCGCAAGAAGGACCTCCTTAGTTGATGGGAGTATGAGCTTAGTACTGCTGACACCCCTCAGTTGTGTAAGTATACATACTCATCAGAGAAGAAGTGAAGACAAGGAAATAAAGCATAATGAATGAATTTCAATATAGACTAATATTTATTAGCTTTAATGTATTTTCTTAATTTCCTCTCTATTTTACACAGCTGAAGACATTGCAGCGAGCAGGGAGGCACACCAAGAGAGGTTAAATCACTTCAGAGAGGCATGGGTACATGGCCAAAAAGGTGTTAATGTAAGCCTAATAACTATTGTAATTATATGAAATAGAGCAATAGAGAAAAAAGTAGTTATATATCTGATATCACAGCAGTGCAACTGATTAGTGGTGCCACAGACTAAGACCTTCCCATTAAGAATGAATGTGGCAAAGGTGTATAAACTCAATAATCATAAAAGTGTATCTAGTGACATGCATGGATCTAATTACGTTTATATATATATATATATATATATATATAAAATGATCATCCATGTTGGTGAGAACCAAGTCTATAATGTTATGTCCCCTTGTGGGGGATGAGACAAGCTGGTCTAGTGCATTTGAACTGATGAAGGCAAGGAATTGTTGGGTGAGTGCATTAGAGCAGGAATAGTTCACCCAGTCTATGGTGGGGTAGTTGAAGTTACCAAGGATCAGGGTGTTAGGAGGTACCTCGATGGAGTCAAATAAGGCCAGGTAAGAGGAGTGGGTGTCCTGGGTCATGGAGAGGGGTCTATAACTGGCTATAACCTGGATGGGTGTCTTGTCAATTGTCTGTTGCACCTGGAATAGTTCTAGTGCATCATGCTGGCAAAAATGTCTGGAGGTGTGCTTGTCTTTAATGGAAATAGAGACTCCACCACCCTTAGTCTTCCTGACCTGATTTTGGAGTCAGAATGTTTGGAATGAGGTATAGCCTGGAAAGGCAGGTTTGCTTTCTGCAGCCTTGAACCAAGTTTCAGTGTCTGCACAGATGTCGGCATCTTCCAGTGTGAGGAGAGCCTCCAGTTAGTGCATTTCCAGGTTAAGGCTCCTAGCGTTAAGCAGCATGATCTTCAATTTGCTTTTTGATAGATCTTTTATGTTGTAAGATTTGTCTTTGGGACATTGCCTAAAAAGACACAATGGAGGAGGCAAGAGCCCTGGCCAGGGGTGACAAGTGGAGGCCACTTCTGGCAAAGCATCAAGGCCTGTCAACCATGTCATCCCAGGCAGATAGATACTGGATCACCTTGGAATGACACCAGAAACTAAGCCAATTGTTGAATTACTTTTTGTTGGTATTGTAGTATCATTCTTGGGGATGGTAAGAAGCTGCTTAGGGTTAGGGTCTTACCTACCTGGGACACATACTCTGAGAGCTCAATCATGTCTCTCTTCATGTAGTTAAGGGACGTACATCTCAAGTCATTCATGCCCACATGGACAATGACATAGTTTCATAGTTTCATAGTATAGTACTAGGCTATCTGCCCTGGGGCATTTGTAAGCCTAGCCATAGTGATGTGGCTTTTGCCACCCCATGAAATGGTACAAAAAATTTACAGAATAAATTTAGAATACTGTCCCTCTGTCTAGTAGTGACACAATGAAGGTCCCCTTATATAATAGAATTAGTTTACTGTGCCCCTGTCTAGCAGTGACACAGATGTGACCCCTGGGGTAAACTTACGATCTCCCATCCACTCATCAAGATTTCTCTTGAAGAGAGTCAGTGAAGGGCTCTGCCTAATATGAACTAGGATCTTGTTCCAAAGCATGGGAAGCCTCTGGGTTATGAATCTATCCCTCCAGCATGTCCTATTCATACTTGTGCCGAGGTTTAAGTCTTTAGCTCTCGTGGTCCTGATGGATTTGGATTTTTTGAGGTGGAGCATGTCCATCAGATCCTGATTGGACATGGCCTTGTACGTCAGGCAGAGATCACCTCTGAGCAGGAGGTATGCTACTGAATAGAGCTGAAGTTTCTTTAGTCTGGAAGAATAAGACATATGTTGGAGACCCTTGATCCTCTTGGTGAGGTACTTTTGTGGTCTCTCCAGCTGTTGCAAATGCTGGGTGAGGTACATACCAAATGGGGCATTGTACTCAATCATGGGTCTGATGAGGGAGGAATATAGGGGTACAATGACATCCTTGGATCTGGATGTGAATCCCTTTATGATGAGGTGTGCAAGGTAGAATGTTTTTCTAACCACTTTGGCAACATGGGTGTCAAATGAGAGGTCGCTGTCGACTTGGGTCCCTAGGTCTCTGATTACTTTTTCCATACTCAGTGGGTTGCTGTCTATGTGATAATTTGTGGGTACTTTGTTTTTCCCAAAGGGGATGACTATACATTTTTTGGCATTTAGTTTAAGGCCGTGACTCCGGCACCAGTTGTCCATTTCTGTGAGGCCTTTTTCTAGGATGTGTGTGTCTGCTGGTGTATCGACTATGGCACCTAGTTTGCAGTCATCTGCGGACTTTGTCAGCCACAGCCCTCCCATGTTTGCTTTAACATCTGAGAAATAAATGCCGAACAAGAGGGGTCCCAGGACAGATCCCTGTGGGACACCACTTGTGACTGGCTTTGAGTCTGACATTGCTCCAGCGATTTTAACTTTATGGGTTCTGTCCTTTAACCAGTTTGCAACCCATCTAGTGACATAAGGGTTTACTTTTAAGCTGTTGAGCTTATCTATGATGCCTGAGTGGGGTATTGTGTCGAAGGCCTTAGCCAAGTCCAGGTAGGCTGTATGGACTGCTTTGCCCTCATCAATGGCTCTAGTGACTGTTTTGAAAAAGTCAACCAGGTTTAAAAGGCAGGATCTGCCCTTTACAAAGCCGAACTGGGTGGGGTCAAGTGTCTGTAGGTCCCCTATGTCTCTGTTTATGAGTTCCATAATGATTCTTTCCATAGCTTTGCAGACCAGGCTGGTTAAGCTTATGGGGCGGTAGTTTCCAGGGTCTGTAGAGGCACCCCCCCTTGTAGAGTGGGGCCACTGTTGCTGTACGCCAGTGTTCAGGTACATATCCCGAAGTAAGGCTAAGGTTAAATAGCATTTTTATGTGTAGGTTTAGCTCCTCTTAGAGTTCACGTAACACGCAACCCGGGATACTGTCAGGTCCCATTGATGCTGTGTTTTTTGCTTTGTTTAGGGTGGTTCTTACTTGGACATCTGAGATGACAAGGAGATTACATTCAGCTGGGATAAGTATTTCTTCTTTTGGGGGTGAAGGAGGGGAGAAATTTGCACTGAACCTGTCAGCCAGAATGTTGGCAATATCTGTGGGTTCAGTGTATTTTTTGTTGTTGTGAACCAACTCTGAGCATATCTGAGGGTTTCTGCCCAGGTTTCTAACATAGCTGAAGAAGGCTTTTTGGTTATCTTTAGTGTCCTTAGCGAGTTTTCTCTCAAAGTTGGCCTTGGATATTTTTATGAGAGAATGTAATTTTCTGCTAATGTTGATCATAGATGTCTTCCCTTCATGGGATTTTGCTCTGACGTGCAGTAGCTTCCTTCTTTTGTTATACAATTTGTTTATGGCTGAGGTCCACCAGACAGGACGCTTACCTTTGGTGGAGAGGGACTTGGATTTGTTTGGGATTGCATGATCCATGCATTCTTGGAGATGTCCATAGAAAGCATTTGTGAAGGATTCGGCATTCCGGGATGTGGTATCCACTGGCACAGTGGGCTTAAAGGATACCATCTCAGTCTTAAGAAGAGTGAAGTCTGCTTTTGAGAAGTTTTTCACTGTGGTCTTTTGTGCTGGGGGAGGAGGTGGGATATGTATATCCAGGGTGATTAGTTTGTGGTCAGATCTCACTAGTGAGGGGTTTACTTACGGTGTGGAGCATTTTGTCCCCATGTTTGTGATGATCAGGTCTAGTATATTATCTCCCCTAGTCGGAGAGGTGACTAGTTGTTCCAGTGCATTTGAATTTATGAATTCCAGGAACCTTTGGGCTAGGGTATTAGGGCTAGAATAATGTACCCAATCTATGTTTGGGTAGTTGAAGACTCCCAGTATGATGGTATTTTGTGATACATTCATATTCTCCAATGTCTTCAGGAAGGCTGAGTGGGGTTCTTGAGATTTGGAGGGTGGTCTGTAACATGCTACCAGTTGAATAGCAGTTTTGCCTATGGTTAGTTGCACCTGTATGGTCTCTGATGCTTCATGTGTTGCTACTAACCTGGAGGTGTGGGTGTCCTTGATGAATATGGACACTCCCCCTCCCTTTGTGGTTCGGCCCGGGTTTTGGGGCCAAAAAGCATGATATGAGGTATAGCCTGGTAGTGCTGGGGTGCTCTCAGGAGCCTTGAACCAGGTTTCATTTACTGCACAGACGTCGATGTTCTCCATGCTGAGGAGTGCATCAAGTGCCTGCATCTTGAGATTTAGACTTCTGGCGTTGAGCAGCATTACCCTTAGTTTTTTTCCATTTTTGTTTTCTAAGGAGGTGGGTTTGTCTTTTGAGCCTTGCCTAAAAAAGACACTATGGGGGTGGCATGAGCCTTAGCCAATATCCGGAAGCCCAGTGTTGACAGGTGTAAGCCATCCCTTGCGAAGCAGCGTGGCTTGTCCCACATGTCATCCCAGGCAGACAGACATTGGATCCCCTTAGAATGACACCAGTACTTGAGCCAATTGTTAAAGCTAATCATCTTGTCTTTGTATTGTGGTATCATTCTTGGTGAGGGCAAGATGCTGCTCAGGGTCAGGGTCATACCAGCCTGGGCTACATAATCAGAGAGGTCCTCTATGTCTCTTTTCATGTAGTCCAGGGAGGTACGTCTTAGGTCATTCACACCAGCATGGACAATGACGGAGTCATATTTGTACTTGCTTTGGAGTGACTTGAGTGTGTGTGTTATGTGGCGGATCCTAGCTCCCGATTGACAGCTCACAGTCACCTTCTCCTTGTTCAGCCTGGTCAGCGGGACATCAGTGTGTCTGACTATAGAGTCACCTATTACTAGTGTATCAGACAAGGTGTTTGGCCTTAAGGGCTGTGATTGGTTGACACACTGATTTATTGAAGTATGTGTTGCATGTGTTTTGTTTTGAGGTGGTGGATTTTTGGATGTCTGCTTTGGGAGCCTCTGTTGTTTTGGTAAGTTTTTTTATTAGAGCCTCCGAGTATGTCTTTGTGTTTTTATGTGTTTGGTTTGCAGTTGTGGTAGGTCTATGTGGGACTGGGATTGTTGTGTGTGTGGTTGCCATCTCCTCCTGTCTGGTCATGCCAGCCCTGAGTTGAGAGAGTTCAGCCTCCATTTTGGTTATATAGTTGCATCTCTCATGTGTATTTGTGTTTATTGGGAGGAGGAGAGGGTTGTCTGTGTACATGAGACAATTACAGCATTGTCTCTAGATACCCAGATTGACCAGCTGAATTGAAGACGACGCCAGTAATCTACCACTTGACATGCTAGAACAGTATAAGGGAGCGCTGTACCTTTAAGGGAAGTGAATATTCACAGGGGTGGTAAGTAGATGTAGTGCTTTACTTAGTATGAGAGTGCTTACTTAGTAGAGAAGTATTGAGAACAGGTGCTAGGCTTATAATATAGTGAGTAGTCTGGTTATACTAAGAGTAGAGCTTCCTTAAGGGAAAATTTGAAGAGCAGACTTGGCGGAGCCAGAAAAAGTTTAACCTTGTTTAACCAGCGCTATGCTCACAACCGCGCAAAGCCGTGCAAATGCGGATTTTAAACAGTGAACTACAAAAGAGCTAAAAATGGTCCAAAACAACCAATTACTACAGCTTCTTGTGCTGAGGTCACTTCCTACAGGGACAGGTAGGCTGCTCAAGGCTCCCCACTCCCACTGGTGAGCAAAGAAACTTCCTTCTATCCAAGTAAGGTAATGGAAAACACAGAAAGTACACCACAGCCCAGAATACAGCAATGCCTGTAAACTGGTCTAAACTAGTCAAGAAGAGGCGGGAAAACAAGAATTTTTTTTTTGTTTTTGGTAGAAACACACAGAAAATGCAGAAACAGTGATAAATTAGTTACACAGGCTAGCACACTTTAGTGGGCAGCCTCCACAGTTAAATTAAACAAACAAACAAACAAACTTTCGATCAAATTCGACTAAAATGTAACTTTAAGTGCAGATTTTAAAATAATGCAGCAAACAGTTAAAAAACAGTTCAAGCTAGTTCAGGGTAAGCTACAGAAGCTATTCCAAGTGAAAAAAAACAAAGATACTTAAATCCAGGAAGTAGTCACTTTTCTGAGTTCCCTGCTGCTAGGACCACTCTGCAGGACCACGAGGAGCTTGTCTGAGCAGTATAGCCAGAAAAAAACACCCAGAGGTGGATTTTAAACAGTGAACTACAAAAGAGCTAGAAATGGTCCAAAACAACCAATTACTACAGCTTCTTGTGCTGAGGTCACTTCCTACAGGGGCAGGTAGGCTGCTCAAGGCTCCCCACTCCCACTGGTGAGCAAAGTAACTTCCGTCTATCCAAGTAAGGTAATGGACAACACAGGAACTACACCACTGCCCAGAATACAGCAATGCCTGTAAACTGGTCTAAACTAGTCGAGGAGAGGCGGGAAACAAGGATTTTTTTTGTCAGAGTCATACTTGTACCGATTGTGGAGAGATTTAAGTGTGTGCTTAATGTGGCAATGACAGAGTCATACTTGTACCTGTTGTTGAGAGACTTAAGTGTGTGCTTTATGTGGCAATGACAGAGTCATACTTGTACCTGCTGTGGAGAGACTTAAGTGCGTGCATGATGTGGCAATGACAGAGTCATAATTGTACCTGCTGTGGAGAGACTTAAGTACATGCATGATGTGGCAATGACAGAGTCATACCTGTGCCTATTGTGGAGAGACTTAAGTGTGTGCATGATGTGGCAATGACAGAGTCATACTTGTACCTGTTGTGGAGAGACTTAAGTGTGTGCCTGATGTGGCAATGACAGAGTCATACCTGTACCTGTTGTGGTGAGACTTAAGTGAGTGCATGATGTGGCAATGACAGAGTCATACTTGTACCTGTTGTGGAGAGACTTAAGTGCGTGCATGATGTGGCAATGACAGAATCATACTTATACCTGTTGTGGAGAGACTTAAGTGTGCGCATGATGTGGCAATGACAGAGTCATACTTGTACTTGTTGTGGAGAGACTTAGGTGTGTGCATGATGTGGCAATGACAGAGTCATACTTGTACCTGTTGTGGAGAGACTTAAGTGTGTGCATGATGTGGCAATGACAGAGTCATGCTTGTACCTGTTGTGGAGAGACTTAAGTGTGTGCCTGATGTGGCAATGACAGAGTCATACTTGTACTTGTTGTGGAGAGACTTAGGTGTGTGCATGATGTGGCAATGACAGAGTCATACTTGTACATGTTGTGGAGAGTCATAAGTGTGTGCATGATGTGGCAATGACAGAGTCATGCTTGTACCTGTTGTGGAGAGACTTAAGTGTGTGCATGATGTGGCAATGACAGAGTCATACTTGTACCTGTTGTGGAGAGACTTAAGTGTGTGCATGATGTGGCAATGACAGAGTCATACTTGTACCTGTTGTGGAGAGACTTACGTGTGTGCATGATGTGGCAGTGACAGAGTCATACTTGTACTTGTTGTGGAGAGACTTAAGTGTGTGCTTGATGTGGCAGATTCTGGCACCTGACAGACAACTGACCGTGACCTTCTCCTTGTCGAGCCTGATGAGAGAGACATTGGTGTGTCTCACAACTGAGTCGCCAATGACTAATATATGTTGTTTATTGTTATGCCTAATGGGCTGTGTAAGTTTATTTTTATGCCTTATCGGCTGTCTTTGTGAGACATTGGTGTGTTGTCTGTTGCCACTGATGTGTTTGATGTTTTGTGTGGAATGTTTGTGGGTGTGTTTTGGAAGTGTTTGCTGTTTAGGTAAGTTTTTATTGAGGACCTCTGCAAAGGTGGGTGTGTGTTGTGCTTGACTACGTGATGTGGGTGGTGTGTTGTCTGTGCTGGCAATCTCCTTTTTGTCAGGAGTACTGACTGTGGAGTGAGAGAGAATGGATTCCAGGTTACTGATGTAGATACATTTCTCGCAAGTAGAAAAATTGTGTGCTAGGAGAAGAGGGTTGTCAGTGAACATGAGGCAGTTGCTACACTGTCTCAGTATGTCCATGTCGACCAGGCTGGCAGGAGAAACTGATGGAAATTGTCCAGACATAGTGTTCTGAAACTTAGATGGACTTATGGAGAGAGGGTTTTGATAAGGATTTGTCCACAAGAGTAGACCACAAAAACCTTCTTAAATGTATAATAACTGGCCTGAAGCCCAAGTGCTAAATCCAAAACTAAGTGGCTTACAATAACAGACAATTTTAATCAGGCTGCTAACAAGCAGTAATAAAAACAGCAGAATAAAAGCACCTCAATACTTAGAGCAAGCAACAAGGCAAAATAAGGTAATAAAGTAGGAAGGACACACAATTACAGTAAAAGTAACTGAATAAAGTGTAATTTTTTTCTTATAGTGAAGAGGGAATAAACAGAGGATAATTCAAGATTAAGAAATTAAGGGGGTTGGCCTTCCCAAACTGTCACACTGTACTCAGTAGAGAGATCAAATGAGATGGGATTGGGAGGAGTGTCCAAAATAAAAATGTACAAAAGCCACCAAGTTTAAGTTTAACAGAATAAAGAGGTCCAAGGCCAGACAGTCATAATATACTTAAGTGAATATTACTTTTTTGTTAACTTTTTAATTTTTCCTTCTCCATTGGGTGCTCACCATCCAAGCCTTTCTTATCATGTTTTTCCTTGGAGGAAATTACATTTTGGGAAGAAATGTTAATAAGAATAATATACTTTAGCCATGACAAAATTCATTTGAGCCATCAAGGGAATAAGTTTCTTTCTAACAATATATCTAAGATAACTTTTTTTTTAATTAAAGAAGGTATAGTTCTGTTAGGGTCTATATTAGATTACCGAATGCTTAAAAAAGTGAATGATGATTGATCGAACTTATGTAAGAGAAAGCTTACAATCTCGAACTGTCAGAACAGCGATTTTTTTCCTAGGGAAAAAAAATCGCTGTTCCAAAACACATACACACAACATAAGCACACCAAACAAACAGCAATCCACACACATACAACAAAAATATGGCACCTAATCCTACACTAAACTATACACACACCACTAATTATCCACTTACCTTATCCCAAACCCTAACCCTAACCCTAAGGTCCATCACTACCGCATACTCACCTCACCCGCTCCCTAACCCTAACTCACCTAACCTACCCTAATCCTTACGTCCACACAATCGCACACATACCTAACCCACGCCCTAACCCTAACTTACCTAACCCTCCCTAACACTCACATCCACACAATCGCACACTTACCTGAACCCAACCCGTAACTTTCCACCACAGCACTGAAAATACCAAAGCAACAGAAATGGACAACCTAATTCTTTCCCTAGGAAAAAAATCGGGTTTCTGTTGCTTCTATATTTTAAGCTTTCACTTACATAAGTTTGATCAATCACCATTCACTTTTTTAAGCGTTCAGTGACCTAATATAGACCCTTCTGTTAGGTAAATAAGGACAACACAAGATTAAGATGTTTTATGTCTAATTGCAAGAATCTTAAATAATTTCAAATTTGAAACATGGTTCTCTGGTTTCTAGTTCCAGGCCTGACAATGTGAGCATCTCTGTTGAGAGTTCCAGAATTGTAAATTATTTTCAGTACAACTAGTTGCTTTAAATGTTTTGTCATAGAAAGGTAGGACATTGTTTATACAAATGACTTCCTCTAACCTTTATGTCACCAAAGAACCATCACTCCAAAGCCAATGTTAGCCTTGACACCCATCGTGGCCTCTCTCCATAGAGGAAGCAAACACTATTGCTATGGCTACCCTGGATAGCAATTGCAATGCTTTCTAATGAGATGCATTCAAATCCCACTTCTGTTCAGTCCCAGGCGATTCCAGCATCAGATACTGTACTTTTTACAGTTTCCATACAACAACTCCAAATGCCAAAGGAAGCATTTGGAGACTCTATGCATGTTCACGTTCTAGACATTAAAACTGCTGTGCTGGAGGTAGTGGAATGCATAAGCAAGCTTGAACAAACTACCCAGGACATAGCCCTTAGGACATTAAAACTACTGTGCTGGGGGTAGTGAATGCATATGCAAGCTTGAACAAACTACTCAGAACATAGCCCTTAGTCTTGAAGAAGCAGTACACTACATCCCCTTTTTACTTGCCTTTACAAAATCCCTGAATGATGAAATAGACAACCCAGGAAAAAAAGAAGCTGTCACAATAACATCAGCATTCTGGGTCTACAGAAAGGTGTAGAGCAAAAGAATATGGTTAGATTCCTTCAGGCATGGATTCCACCTACAATGGGCTTGGATACATCTTCAAAATTGATGATGGAAAAGGAAAATCATTCATTAACCCTAGCACTTTCATCTAATCCCCCAACTTGGCCAGTTTCTCTGTGTTTTCATTCCTTCCAGTAAAAGAAAAAAGTTCTACATGTTGCTTGGGTGAAGACAGATATCACCTACCTGAGAGGAAGGATTAGATTTGATAATGATTTCTAAAAGCATGTGTTTTGAGGAGGAACACCTGGCTCCCTCTGTTGCCTTATTTGTATCCTGTGAGTTTACTTGTTCTGCTTCCTTAGGGTCCATGTCACTCTCAGCAGTTGGAGGAAGCCATTGCACACCTCCCTGAGAAATTGGTCATTGCACTTCCAGACAAAATCGAATGGTCTTCCACAGTGTCCAAGAGGGACAAAAGACTAACAGGGCCCACTCTTTCCTCAATATATATGAAGGGACTGAAGCTGATTTTATCAGATAGTGATGTCACTCATAATCTGTCAACTATCTGATGATTTTATACATGTTGGCACTCTTAACCTTGGTTGTTGCCAGGCAAGTAGTTTGCTTTAGTAAGCAAGCAGGCAGATACCTTTTCCCACTGTATAACTTCATGTTTCTCCAAAGACAGATTAACTACAGACAGGAATACCCAAGCTTATTTTCTTTTATTGGTGTGATGTACTTTACACTGTTACTTGTATTACTCTGTCCAAAACCCTGCTCCTGGGTTAATCTCTGGTTGGACTCATTTTGGACTTTCCCCCCTTGAATACTGGTAAGTAGATGCCAGGGGTCTACCATACCCGTGAGCCATGGAAGACATCTATAGATATTTACACAGTTATTTACACATAGCTGAGTTACTGTTATATCCAGATTAGATGGCACTCTGTTTTGTCTTCTAGTACTAACGTTGGTGTCACTTTTGAATTAAGTCTGTCTCTTTTTCTTTTTAATGAAGCTCAATTTCAAATAGATATGACTTTTAAGGAATGCTTACATGGTGTGACCAATGGAGTGACATTAAGTGCCTTCTGACAGGGGATGGGAAATGTATTACTATTGTTAATATAGATAAATTTACTTACTGTAAACATAAGACAAGCTCCTCGTGGTCTTGCAAAGTGGTCCTAGCAGCAGGGAACTCAAAAAAGTGACTACTTTCTGGATTTAAGTATCTTTGCTTTTTTTCACTTGGAATAGCTTCTGTAGCTTACCCTGAACTAGCTTGAACTGTTTCTTAACTGTTTGCTGCATTATTTTAAAATCTGCACTTAAAGTTACATTTTAGTCGAATTTGATCAAAAGTTTGTTTGTTTGTTTGTTTAATTTAACTGTGGAGGCTGCCCACTAAAGTGTGCTAGCCTGTGTAACTGATTTATCACTGTTTCTGCATTTTCTGTGTGTTTCTATCAAAAAAACAAAAAAACAAAAAAAATCCTTGTTTTCCTGCCTCTCCTCGACTAGTTTAGACCAGTTTACAGGCATTGCTGTATTCTGGGCTGTGGTGAAGTTCCTGTGTTGTCCATTACCTTACTTGGATAGAAGGAAGTTTCTTTGCTCACCAGTGGGAGTGGGGAGCCTTGAGCAGTCTACCTGTCCCTGTAGGAAGTGACCTCAGCACAAGAAGCTGAAGTAATTGGTTGTTTTGGACCATTTCTAGCTTTTTTGTAGTTCACTGTTTAAAATCCGCCTCTGGGCATTTTATTCTGGCTATACTGCACAGACAAGCTGCTTGTGGTCCTGCAGAGTGGTCCTAGCAGCAGGGAACCCAGAAAAGAGACTACTTTCTGGATTTAAGTGTATTTGCTTTTTTTTCACTTAGAATAGCTTCTATAGCTTACCCTGAACTAGCTTGAACTGTTTTTTAACTGTTTGCTGCATTATTTTAAAATCTGCACTTAAAGTTACATTTTAGTCGAATTTGATCAAATGTTTGTTTGTTTGTTTGTTTAATTTAACTGTGGAGGCTGCCCACTTAAGTGTGCTAGCCTGTGTAACTGATTTATCACTGTTTCTGCATTTTCTGTGTGTTTCTATCAAAAAAAAAAAAACAAAAAAACAAAAAAAATCCTTTTTTTCCTGCCTCTCCTCGACTAGTTTAGACCAGTTTACAGGCATTGCTGTATTCTGGGCTGTACTGTAGTTCCTGTGTTGTCCATTACCTTACTTGGATAGAATGAAGTTTCTCTGCTCACCAGTGGGAGTGGGGAGCCTTGAGCAGCCTACCTGTCCCTGTAGAAAGTGACCTCAGCATAAGAAGCTGTAGTAATTGGTTGTTTTGGACCATTTCTAGCTCTTTTGTAAGATCACTGTTTAAAATCTGCCTCTGGGCATTTTTTCCTGGCTATACTGCTCAGACAAGCTCCTCGTGGTCCTGCAGAGTGGTCCTAGCAGCAGGGAACTCAGAAAAGCGACTACTTTCTGGATTTAAGTATCTTTGCTTTTTTTCACTTGGAATAGCTTCTGTAGCTTACCCTGAACTAGCTTGAACTGTTTTTAACTGTTTGCTGCATTATTTTAAAATCTGCACTTAAAGTTACATTTTAGTCAAATTTGATCGAAAGTTTGTTTGTTTGTTTGTTTAATTTAACTGTGGAGGCTGCCCACTAAAGTGTGCTAGCCTGTGTAACTGATTTATCACTGTTTCTGCATTTTCTGTGTGTTTCTATCAAAAAAACAAAAAAACAAAAAAAAAATCCTTGTTTTCCCACCTCTCCTCGACTAGTTTAGACCAGTTTATAGGCATTGCTGTATTCTGGGCTGTGGTGTAGTTCCTGTATTGTCCATTACCTTACTTGGATAGAAGGAAGTTTCTTTGCTCACCAGTGGGAGTGGGGAGCATTGAGCAGTCTACCTGTCCCTGTAGGAAGTGACCTCAGCACAAGAAGCTGTAGTAATTGGTTGTTTTGGACCATTTCTAGCTCTTTTGTAGTTCACTGTTTAAAATCCGTCTCTGGGTGTTTTTTTCTGGCTATACTGCTCAGACAAGCTCCTCGTGGTCCTGCAGAGTGGTCCTAGCAGCAGGGAACTCAGAAAAGCAACTACTTTCTGGATTTAAGTATCTTTGCTTTTTTTTCACTTGGAATAGCTTCTGTAGCTTACCCTGAACTAGCTTGAACTGTTTTTAACTGTTTGCTGCATTATTTTAAAATCTGCACTTAAAGTTACATTTTCGTCAAATTTGATCGAAAGTTTGTTTGTTTGTTTGTTTAATTTAACTGTGGAGGCTGCCCACTAAAGTGTGCCAGCCTGTGTAACTGATTTCTCACTGTTTCTGCATTTTCTGTGTGTTTCTATCAAAAAAACGACGGATGCAAACCACTTGGCACCACAGGACCCGGAAGCAGGTACACAAAGGCTTTCAAAATAAGCAGTAGAAGAAATCAATCAGCTGCTAGGTCTCCAATAAGATCCTTTAATATGACAAGGCAAAGTTAAAATCACAGTCTCTTCCAAGTGCTTTCACTCGACCACTTGCGAGCTTTTTCAAGGCAAAAAACATGAACTGGAAGTTCATTCACATTAAATACTTCCACAGTCATCACATGACTTCCTGTGGATCTTTGCCAAAAGGAAAATCACCATATAAGGCAAAAAAAAAAAAAAATGTAAAAAAATCCTTGTTTTCCCGCCTCTCCTCGACTAGTTTAGACCAGTTTACAGGCATTGCTGTATTCTGGGCTGTGGTGTATTTCCTGTGTTGTCCATTACCTTACATGGATAGAAGGAAGTTTCTTTGCTCACCAGTGGGAGTGGGGAGTCTTGAGCAGCCTACCTGTCCCTGTAGGAAGTGACCTCAACACAAGAAGCTGTAGTAATTGGTTGTTTTGGACCATTTCTAGCTCTTTTGTAGTTCACTGTTTAAAATCCGCCTCTGCGCATTTTTTTCTGGCTATACTGCTCAGACAAGCTCCTTGTGGTCCTGCAGAGTGGTCCTAGCAGCAGGGAACTCAGAAAAGTGACTACTTTCTGGATTTAAGTATCTTTGCTTTTTTTTCACTTGGAATAGCTTCTGTAGCTTACCCTGAACTAGCTTGAACTGTTTTTAACTGTTTGCTGCATTATTTTAAAATCTGCACTTAAAGTTACATTTTAGTCAAATTTTATCGAAAGTTTGTTTGTTTGTTTGATTTAACTGTGGAGGCTGTCCACTAAAGTGTGCTAGCCTGTGTAACTAATTTATCACTGTTTCTGCATTTTCTGTGTGTTTCTATCAAAACAACAACAAAAAAAAAATTAATCCTTGTTTTCCCGCCTCTCCTCGACTAGTTTAGACCAGATTACAGGCATTGCTGTATTCTGGGCTGTGGTGTAGTTCCTGTGTTGTCCATTACCTTACTTGGATATATGGAAGTTTCTTTGCTCACCAGTGGGAGTGGGGAGCCTTGAGCAGCCTACCTGTCCCTGTAGGAAGTGACCTCAGCACAAGAAGCTGTAGTAATTGGTTGTTTTGGACCATTTCTAGCTCTTTTGTAAGTTCACTGTTTAAAATCTACCTCTGGGCATTTTTTTCTGGCTATACATCTCAGACAAGCTCCTCGTGGTCCTGCAGAGTGGTCCTAGCAGCAGAGAACTCAGAAAAGCGACTACTTTCTGGATTTAAGTATCTTTGCTTTTTTTTCACTTGGAATAGCTTCTGTAGCTTACCCTGAACTAGCTTGAACTGTTTTTTAACTGTTTGCTGCATTATTTTAAAATCTGCACTTAAAGTTACATTTTAGTCAAATTTGATCGAAATTTTATTTGTTTGTTTGTTTAATTTAACTGTGGAGGCTGCCCACTAAAGTGTGCTAGCCTGTGTAACTGATTTATCACTGTTTCTGCATTTTCTGTGTGTTTCTATCAAAAACAAAGCTTTCAAAAAAAAAGCAGTAGAAGAACCAATCAGCTGCTAGGTCTCCAATACAGTCTCCAAAGTGCAATCTTCCATCGACCAGCTTTTTTTTTAAAAAACAAACTGGAAGTTGTTCATCACATTAAATACTTCCACAGTCATCACATGACTTCCAAAAAAAAAAAAACATAAAAAAATCCTTGTTTTCCCACCTCTCCTCGACTAGTTTAGACCAGTTTACAGGCATTGCTGTATTCTGGGCTGTGGTGTATTTCCTGTGTTGTCCATTACCTTACTTGGATAGAAGGAAGTTTCTTTGCTCACCATTGGGAGTGGGGAGTCTTGAGCAGCCTACCTGTCCCTGTAGGAAGTGACCTCAGCACAAGAAGCTGTAGTAATTGGTTGTTTTTCGACCATTTCTAGCTCTTTTGTACCTCACTGTTTAAAATCTGCCTCTGCGCATTTTTTTCTGGCTATACTGCTCAGACAAGCTCCTTGTGGTCCTGCAGAGTGGTCCTAGCAGCAGGGAACTCAGAAAAGCGACTACTTTCTGGATTTAAGTATCTTTAATTTTCTTTCACTTAGAATAGCTTCTGTAGCTTACCCTGAACTAGCTTGAACTGTTTTTTTAACTGTTTGCTGCGTTATTTTAAAATCTGCTCTTAAAGTTACATTTTAGTCGAATTTGATCGAAAGTTTGTTTGTTTGTTTGTTTAATTTAACTGTGGAGGCTGCCCACTAGTGTGCTAGCCTGGGTAACTGATTTATCACTGTTTCTGCATTTTCTGTGTGTTTCTATCAAAAAAACAAAAAAACAAAAAATCCTTGTTTTCCCGCCTCTCCTCGACTAGTTTAGACCAGTTTACAGGCATTGTGTATTCTGGGCTGTGGTGTAGTTCCTGTGTTGTCCATTACCTTATTTGGATATAAAGAAGTTTCTTTGCTCACCAGTGGGAGTGGGGAGCCTGGAGCAGCCTACCTGTCCCTGTAGGAAGTGACCTCAACACAAGAAGCTGTAGTAATTGGTTGTTTTGGACCATTTCTAGCTCTTTTGTAGCTCACTTTTTAAAATCTGCCTTTGGGCATTTTTTTCTGGTTATACAGCTCAGACAAGCTCCTCGTGGTCCTGCAGAGTTGTCCTAGCAGCAGGGAACTCAGAAAAGCGACTACTTTCTGTATTTAAGTATCTTTGCTTTTTTTCACTTGGAATAGCTTCTGTAGCTTACCCTGAACTAGCTTGAACTGCTTTTTAACTGTTTGCTGCATTATTTTAAAATCTGCACTTAAAGTTACAGTTTAGTCGAATTTGATCGAAAGTTTGTTTGTTTGTTTGTTTAATTTAACTGTGGAGGCTGCCCACTAAAGTGTGCTAGCCTGTGTAACTGATTTATCACTGTTTCTGCATTTTCTGTGTGTTTCTATCAAAAAAACAAAAAAACAAAAAAATAATCCTTGTTTACCCACCTATCCTCGACTAGTTTAGACTAGTTTACAGGCATTGCTGTATTCTGGGCTGTGGTGTAGTTCCTGTGTTGTCCATTACCTTACTTGGATAGAAGGAAGTTTCTTTGCTCACCAGTGGGAGTGGGGAGCCTTGAGCAGCCTACCTGTCCCTGTAGGAAGTGACCTCAGCACAAGAAACTGTAGTAATTGGTTGTTTTGGACCATGTCTAGCTCTTTTGTAAGTTCACTGTTTAAAATCCGCCTCTGAGCATTTTTTTTTTCTGGCTATACTGCTCAGACAAGCTCCTCGTGGTCCTGCAGAGTGGTCCTAGCAGCAGGGAACTCAGAAAAGTGACTACTTTCTGGATTTAAGTATCTTTGCTTTTTTTTTCACTTGGAATAGCTTCTGTAGCTTACCCTGAACTAGCTTGAACTGTTTTTTAACTGTTTGCTGCATTATTTTAAAATCTGCACTTAAAGGTACATTTTAGTCAAATTTGATTGAAAGTCTGTTTGTTTGTTTGTTTAATTTAACTGTGGAGGCTGCCCACTAAAGTGTGCTAGCCTGTGTAACTGATTTATCACTGTTTCTGCATTTTCTGTGTGTTTCTATCAAAAAAACAAAAAAACAAAAATAATAATCCTTGTTTTCCCGCCTCTCCTCGACTAGTTAAGACCAGTTTACAGGCATTGCTGTATTCTGGGCTGTGGTGTAGTTCCTATGTTGTCCATTACCTTACTTGGATAGAAGGAAGTTTCTTTGCTCACCAGTGGGAGTGGGGAGCCTTGAGCAGCCTACCTGTCCCTGTAGGAAGTGACCTCAGCACAAGAAGCTGTAGTAATTGGTTGTTTTGGATCATTTCTAGCTCTTTTGTAGTTCACTGTTTAAAATCCACCTCTGGGCATTTTTTTCTGGCTATACTGCTCAGACAAGCTCCTTGTGGTCCTGCAGAGTGGTCCTAGCAGCAGGAAACTCAGAAAAGCGACTACTTTCGGGATTTAAGTATCTTTGCTTTTTTTTTCACTTGGAATAGCTTTTGTAGCTTACCTTGAACTAGCTTGAACTGTTTTTTAAATGTTTGCTGCATTATTTTAAAATCTGCACTTAAAGTTACATTTTAGTTGAATTTGATCGAAAGTTTGTTTGTTTGTTTGTTTAATTTAACTGTGGATGCTGCCCACTAAAGTGTGCTAGCCTGTGTAACTGATTTATCACTGTTTCTGCATTTTCTGTGTGTTTCTATCAAAAAAACAAAAACAAACAGAAAAATAATCCTTGTTTTCCCGCCTCTCCTCGACTAGTTTAGACCAGTTTACAGGCATTGCTGTATTCTGGGCTGTGGTGTAGTTCCTGTGTTGTCCATTACCTTACTTGGATAGAAGGAAGTTTCTTTGCTCACCAGTGGGAGTGGGGAGCTTTGAGCAGCCTACCTGTCCCTGTAGGAAGTGACCTCAGCACAGGAAGCTGTAGTAATTGGTTGTTTTGGACCATTTCTAGCTCTTTTGTAGTTCACTGTTTAAAATCTGCCTCTGGGCGTTTTTTTCTGGCTATACTGCTCAGACAAGCTCCTCATGGTCCTGCAGAGTGGTCCTAGCAGCAGGGAACTCAGAAAAGCGACTACTTTCTGGATTTAAGTATCTTTGCTTTTTTTCACTTGGAATAGCTTCTGTAGCTTACCCTGAACTAGCTTGAACTGTTTTTAACTGTTTGCTGCATTATTTTAAAATCTGCACTTAAAGTTACATTTTAGTCAAATTTGATCAAAGGTTTGTTTGTTTGTTTGTTTAATTTAACTGTGGAGGCTGCCCACTAAAGTGTGCTAGCCTGTGTAACTGATTTATCACTGTTTCTGCATTTTCTGTGTGTTTCTATAAAAAAAAAACAAAAAAAAATCCTTGTTTTCCCACCTCTCCTCGACTAGTTTAGACCAGTTAACAGGCATTGCTGTATTCTGGGCTGTGGTGAAGTTCCTGTGTTGTCCATTACCTTACTTGGATAGAAGGAAGTTTCTTTGCTCACCAGTGGGAGTGGGGAGCTTTGAGCAGTCTACCTGTCCCTGTAGGAAGTGACCTCAGCACAAGAAGCTGTAGTAATTGGTTGTTTTGGACCATTTCTAGCTCTTTTGTAGTTCACTGTTTAAAATCCGCATTTGCACGGCTTTGCGCGGTATGCGCAGCGCTGGTTAAACAAAGTTAAACTTCTTCTGGCTCTGCCAGGTCTGCTCTTCAAATTATTTCTTAAGGAAGCTCTACTCTTAGTATAATCAGACTACTCACTATATTATAAGCCTAGCACTTGTTCTCAATACTTCTCTACTAAGTAAGCACTCTCATACTAAGTAAAGCACTGCATCTACTTACCACCCCTGTGAATATCCACTTCCCTTAAAGGTACAGCACTCCCTTAGCATGTCGAGTGGTAGATTACAGGCGTCCTCTCCAGTTCAGCTGGTCAATCTGGGTATCTTGAGACAATGCTACAATTGTCTCATGTACACAGACAACCCTCTCCTCATCCCAACAAACACAAATACTTGTGAGAGATGCAACTATATAGCCAAACTGGAGGCTGAACTCTCTCAACTCAGGGCTGGCATGACCAGACATGAGAAGATGGTAACCACACACACAACAATCCCAGTCCCACATAGACCTACCACAACTGCAAACCAAACACATAAAAACACAAAAACATACTCGGAGGCTCTAATAAAAACTTACCAAAACAACAGAGGCTCCCAAAGCAGACATCCAAAAATCCACCACCTCAAAAGAAAAAATACATGCAACACATACTTCAATAAATCAGTGTGTCAACCAATCACAGCCCTTAAGGCCAAACACCTTGCCTGATACACTAGTAATAGGTGACTCTATAGTCAGACACTCTGATGTCCCACTGACCAGGCTGAACAAGGAGAGGATGACTGTGAGCTGTCTGTCAGGAGCTAGGATCCGCCACATAACACACGCACTCAAGTCACTCCATAGCAAGTACAAATATGACTCTGTCATTGTCCATGCTGGTGTGAATGACCTGAGACGTACCTCCCTGGACTACATGAAAAGAGACATAGAGGAGCTCTCCGATTATGTAGCCCAGGCTGGTATGACCCTGACCCTGAGCAGCATCTTGCCCTCACCAAGAATGATACGACAATACAAAGACAAGATGATCAGCTTTAATAATTGTCTCAAGTACTGGTGTCATTCTAAGGGGATCCAATGTCTGTCTACCTGGGATGACATGTTGGACAAGCCACGCTGCTTCACAATGGATGGCTTACACCTGTCACCACTGGGCTTCTGGATATTGGCTAAGGCTCTTGCCACCCCCATAGTCCCTTTTTTAGGCAAGGCTCAAAAGACAAACCCACCTTCTTAGAAAACAAAAATGGAAAAAAACTAAGGGTAATGCTGCTCAACGCCAGAAGTCTAAATCTCAAGATGCAGGCGCTTGATGCACTCCTCAGCATGGGGAACATCGACGTCTGTGCAGTAACTGAAACCTGGTTCAAGGCTCCTGAGAGCACCCCAGCACTACCAGGCTATACCTCGTATCATGCTTTTCGGACCCAAAACCCAGGCAGAACCACAAAGGGAGGGGGAGTGTCCATATTCATCAAGGACACCCACACCTCCAGGTTAGTAGCAACACATGAAGCATCAGAGACCATACAGGTGCAACTAACCATAGGCAAAACTGCTATACAACTGGTAGCATGTTACAGACCACCCTCCCAATCTCAAGAACCCCACTCAGGCTTACTGAAGACATTGGAGGATATGAATGTATCACAAAATACCATCATACTGGGAGACTTCAACTACCCAAACATAGATTGGGTACATTATTCTAGCCCTAATACCCTAGCCCAAAGGTTCCTGGAATTCATAAATTCAAATGCACTGGAACAACTAGTCACCTCTCCCACTAGGTGAGATAATATACTAGACCTGATCATTACAAACATGGGGACAAAATGCTCCACACCGGAAGTATACCCCTCACTAGAGAGATCTGACCACATACTAATCACACTGGATATACATATCCCACCTCCACCCCCAGCACAAAAGACCACAGTGAAAAACTTCTCAAAAGTAGACTTCACTCTTCTTAAGACTGAGATGGTATCCTTTAAGCCCACTGTGCCAGTGGATACCACATCCCACAATGCCAAATCCTTCACAAATGCTTTCAATCGACATCTCCAAGAATGCATGGATCATGCAATCCCAAATATATCCAAGTCCCTCTCCACCAAAGGTAAGCGTCCTGTCTGGTGGACCCCAGCCATAAACAAATTGTATAACAAAATAAGGAAGCTACTGCACGTCAGAGCAAAATCCCATGAAGGGAAGACATCTTTGATCAATATTAGCAGAAAACTACGTTCTCTCCTAAAAACATCCAAGGCCAACTTTGAGAGAAAAATCGCTAAGGACACTAAAGATAACCACAAAGCCTTCTTCAGCTATGTTAGAAACCTGGGTGGAAACCCTCAGATATGCTCAGAGTTGGTTCACAACAACAAAAAATACACTGAACCCACAGATATTGCCAACATTCTGGCTGACAGGTGCAGTGCAAATTTCTCCCCTCCCTCACCCCCAAAAGAAGAAATACTTATCCCAGTTGAATGCAATCTCCCTGTCATCTCAGATGTCCAAGTGAGAACCGCCCTAAACAAAGCAAAAAACACAGCATCAATGGGAGCGGACGGTATGCCGGGTTGCGTGTTACACGAACTCCAAGAGGAGCTAAACCCACACATAAAAATGCTATTTAACCTTAGCCTTACTTTGGGATATGTACCTGAACACTGGTGTACAGCAACAGTGGTCCCACTCCACAAGGGGGGTGCCTTTACAGACCCTGGAAACTACCGCCCCATAAGATTAACCAGCCTGGTCTGCAAAGCTATGGAAAGAATCATTATGGAACTCATAAACAGAGACATAGGGGACCTACAGACACTTGACCCCACCCAGTTCGGCTTTGTAAAGGGCAGATCCTGCCTTTTAAACCTGGTTGACTTTTTCGAAACAGTCACTAGAGCCATTGACGAGGGCAAAGCAGTCCATACAGCATACCTGGACTTGGTTAAGGCCTTTGACACAATACCCCACTCAGGCATCATAGATAAGCTCAACAGCTTAAAAGTAAACCCTTATGTCACTAGATGGGTTGCAAACTGGCTAAAGAACAGAACCCATAAAGTTAAAATCGCTGGAGCAATGTCAGACTCAAAGCCAGTCACAAGTGGTGTCCCACAGGGATCTGTCCTGGGACCCTTCTTGTTCAGCATTTATTTCTCAGATGTTAAAGCAAACATGGGAGGGCTGTGGCTGACAAAGTTCGCAGATGACTGCAAACTAGGTGCCATAGTTGATACACTGGCAGACACACACATCCTACAAAAAGGCCTCACAGAAACGGACAACTGGTGCCGGAGTCACGGCCTTAAACTAAATGCCACAAATTGTATAGCCATCCCCTTTGGGAAAAACAAAGTACCCACAAATTATCACATAGACAGCAACCCACTGAGTATGGAAAAAGTAATCAGAGACCTAGGGACCCAAGTCGACAGCGACCTCTCATTTGACACCCACATTGCCAAAGTGGTTAGAAAAACATTCTACCTTGCACACCTCATCATGAAGGGATTCACATCCAGATCCAAGAATGTCATTGTACCCCTATATTCCTCCCTCATCAGACCCATGATTGAGTACAATGCCCCATTTGGTATGTACCTCACCCGGCATTTGCAACAGCTGGAGAGACCACAAAAGTACCTCACCAAGAGGATCAAGGATCTCCAACATATGTCTTATTCTGCCAGACTAAAGAAACTTCAGCTCTATTCAGTAGCATACCGCCTGCTCAGAGGTGATCTCTGCCTGACGTACAAGGCCATGTCCAATCAAGATCTGATGGACATGCTCCACCTCAAAAAATCCAAATCCATCAGGACCACGAGAGCTAAAGACTTAAACCTCGGCACAAGTATGAATAGGACATGCTGGAGGGATAGATTCATAACCCAGAGGCTTCCCATGCTTTGGAATAAGATCCCAGTTCATATTAGGCAGAGCCCCTCACTGACTCTCTTCAAGAGAAATCTTGATGAGTGGATGGGAGATGGTAAGTTTACTCCAGGGGTCACATCTGTGTCACTGCTAGACAGGGGCACAGTAAACTAATTCTATTATATAAGGGGACCTTCATTGTGTCACTACTAGACAGAGGCACAGTATTCTAAATTTATTCTGTACATTTTTTGTACCATTTCATTGGGTGGGAAAAGCCACATCATTATGGCTAGGCTTACAAATGCCCCAGGGCAGATAGCCTAGTACTATACTATGAAACTATGAAACTATAAATGGAATTAACTCCCCTGTTAAATAGGCACATTTATACACATGGAGGTTAGGAGATATTCAGCAGATGTCATTATGTAACAGAAAGTTCACCTTTCCTAGATAGAATGGTTCTATATTAGATTATCGAAAGTTTTATTCAGCGAACGCTCACATGAGCAAAAATGCTGGAAATTGAAAGGGTGTTTGTGGAGTTGTGGTACAGTGAGGGGTGGGATATTTGCCCTTTCCTCACTGTAGTGCTATCTCAGAGTTGGAATATACAGTTAGTGGGGGATGGAGTGGGGTGCAGGCCCCCACAATCAGAAGTTTGATTTCCAGCCTTTTGGCTCATGTGAGCGTTCACTGAATAAATAGAACACACCACATTATCCTCTTGGAGTTACCACCTTCTCATCACACCCCTCCACAGACTATAAAGGAGCTGTAATATTAATTATGTGGGGAACTTATAAAGGCTTCTTACATGCCAAATTATGGTCTTGATGGAAAGGACTATGTAGACAATGGAAAATAGGTCACTTCTTCTAAAACAGAAAACATTTTCTAAACCTAATAGCTCCCTTCCTATCCTGACTGAAATTAAAGCCGAAATGCGAGATATTATAAATAGGGAAACTGAAATTGCCATAGCTAGATCACACCTCCAATACTATCAACTCTCTTCACATTTTTACTGCAGGCAAGCTAGGAGATGCAATAGGAACCGGAGACAATTCACACCTTTAGCCCTTTGGATTCCTGACAACTGAAGTACTTACCTTACTCAATGTCCTCAGAGTCTGTTCCTTCAACTATGCATGGACACAGATATTTTCCATCCCTTTTAAAGTCAAACTCCTTGCCAGCTCTAACAAGTAAAAAGACAAGCCACTCTCTAACATCAAAGGCATTCATTGCACCTCTCTGGAAAGTTATAAAACTACAAAGCATCTTTAATACTGTATGACCTCAGAATTCACATTGTACCCTCATTTTACCTGGTCATTTTCACTTCATGTTCTGAGGTTTTTTTTCTAATATTTCTGCACTGTTGGGTCTCACTCCATTCACCCTCTCTGTGTGTTGTCTCATTCCACTCACCTTTGTTGCTTTAATTCCCACCCAATCCCACACACATATGTATTTAAACCTAACCACTTCTGTCTACTACCTACATCACCACCGGTGAAAACACTCTTCAAAATTTCCTCACCTCTCCCTTCACCAGCACCCTGTCTTCATCAATATACTTGACATGAACTCCCTTCCACTATAAACCATGTTATAATCTATATCTTCACTCCCCTCTCATATCTTTCTAATCATTTTCAAAACATCGTAATCTACCTTCTACCCACATATATCCTGTCTCTACATAAATCACTTTTCCTCTAGTTAAACACTGTATTTTCACTCACTTTCACCTCTACTTATTTCACTCACAACTCTTGCTGTCTTTGGATTCTGTATTTACCTCTCTACATCTTTTTGTCAACACTTAAAGTCCAATTCAGCTTCTCACGGTATTCCCTTCCTTCCCTCTCTTGCTCCCAATCTACAGCTATTTTACAACATCACCCCCACCTACAGCAATAGTGGCTTTCTTTTAATTAAAATTCCTGTCTGCAACTCCTCATATAGTTATCACTAGTACAGAGTATAATGTCCTCTTATTATTTCCAAACCTAATGCCTCACAAGTATGGCATGCTCGGTCAAACCATAATCAACCAAACTCCAATGACCAGCAAAGTGTGATACACGACACCAGCCTTAATTTCAAGATGATATTTTTATTACACAATCTTGTATATTCCTATATCCAGAACGGTTTCGGCTACCGAGCCTTCCTCAATGGATAGAAAAAAGCTTTGTAAAACATAAATGATCACAAGTATTTATACTGTTTCCTAATCAATGGAAACAGTGGTATAGCCCAACTTAGTGCTTGGAGTGTTTTAACACACATAATGAACAAAACTATAATAAATTGAAAAACATAACAATTCTTGTATATATTTATAAAACTATTTACATTGAGAAGCCCAACAAAAACAATTTAATCTTTGAATACATAATAAGTGAAGAAAAATAAGGGAAATAACCCTTAAGTTTAATAGAAACCTGAATAACATATCCTGTATCTTGACCCATATGTTTCCACCTTCAAAATTTGTTTACTATGGGTCTGCAGATTTATTTATGGCATATTTTGAAGAATGCATGATTTATGATACATCACATAATTTATACATGGTGGAGATTGATATCTGGCGTCGATACTTGGATGACTGTTGGATGGTGTGGCGGGCGGATCAGACATATTTACAAGAGTTTGTTGAATATTTAGATGGAAATATATGGGGCATCAAGTTTACTATTACATTTCATCATGATACCATAGATTTTTTGGATGTCACAGTGTACAGAAATGCGGATCATACATTAAGCACCAAAACATATCGTAAATACCCACAGTACAATACACTGTTACATGCATCAAGCATGCATCCGAACCACGCCATCCGGTATATACCGAAATCTCAATTTATACGTATCAAACGCATAAGTTCATCTGAGCAAGATTTTGAACATGCCAGAAAAGATCTGTACCACAGATTTAGGGACAGGGGATATAGAGATTCGGATATACAGAAAGCAAGTGAATGGTGCAACACTCAAGACAGGAACACTTTGTTACAATATAAGAAATCAACTAACATTCAGAAGGATTTTATCCTTAGGTTTGTGACTACATATGGCAGGAACCACCACATGGTAAGAAACATACTAGATTCTAACTGAAATATACTTCTGGTGAATGAGGAATTTAGAACACTTTTGGACCCCAAATGCCAAATCTCATTTAAGCGGGGCAAAATCCTAGGTGGTCTCTTTTCTCATTAAAAACATAAGGAAAGTGGAGGTACCATATATCAACAAACAACTATAACTGGAGACAAACTTATGGGCACCTTCCCATGTGGTCATTGCAGCTCTTGTTCACATGTTAGCAAACTTAAAGAATTTACTAGTGTCAGTACCAATAGAGTATATCAATCTAGGGTGTTTGCTAATTGTAGTAGCACCTGGATCATTTATCTAGCAACTTGCCAATGTAAGGCATTTCATGTGGGTCAAACATCACGGTCACTTAGAATACACATGACAGAACATAAAAGCGACATCAGGAATAGAAAAGAAACCAATGCCTTATATAGACATACCATCAAACATGGTAATGCTAATTTTATGTTCATGGTTATTGATAAAATTACAGGGGACAGAAGTAACCAACAAGGTTGGCATACTATTCTAAATCATAAGGAAAAATATTGGATTACCAATCTTGGGGGATTATTTCCACCGGGTCTCAATGACCATTTATAGATAACCTTAAGATGTATGCTGATCCTTAGTATTATGCACTTAAGGCTGGTGTGAGCCAGTCTATATTGGTGGCTTTCATCAAGTTATGCATGAGATAATTCATATGACGACCTATATGTCGTTAGGCATTAACAGTGAGTTACACTCCTATGCAGATTGTACAGGTTAGATTTAGTGTGATATATTCATTTCATTATTTTGATACGATTTGATAGGGGATTATTCTGAATCCTGCAATACTTATTTACATATGTATATATAATATTATGTCCTACATCTTATTTCCCAATACTGTATATCAACTAAGTAGTTGATAATGTATAACAAGAGATTTTGATGGGCTATAACTAGTTTAATATAAACAAGTATAGGTTTAAATATCGTGGAGCATATATAAATGCTGATACCTAACATATCAGGATATTCTAATAGGATATGTTATGAACTCTAGGTTTATTGGATTCTAGAGTGATTGAACAGTTTTGTCTATTGATACTTAGATATTTTATTATATGTATATTTTTTCATATACATATATATACATTCAAGTTATGTATTATGCATTTGTGAGCATGATATATCAAACTAGTTACAGACCCATAGTAAACAAATTTTGAAGGTGGAAACATATGGGTCAAGATACAGGATATGTTATTCAGGTTTCTATTAAACTTAAGGGTTATTTTTTATTTATTTTATTTTTATTTTTTATTTTACATTTATTTCCTTTATTTTCTTCACTTATTATGTATTCAAAGATTATAATGTTTTTGTTGGGCTTCTCAATGTAAATAGTTTTATAAATATATACAAGAATTGTTATGTTTTTCAATTTATTATAGTTTTGTTCATTATGTGTGTTAAAACACTCCAAGCACTAAGTTGGGCTATACCACTGTTTCCACTGATTAGGAAACAGTATAAATACTTGTGATCATTTATGTTTTACAAAACTTTTTTCTATCCATTGAGGAAGGCTTGGTAGCCGAAACCGTTCTGGATATAGGAATATACACGATTGTGTAATAAAAATATCATCTTGAAATTAAGGCTGGTGTCGTGTATCACACTTTGCTGGTCTCTTATTATTTCCACCACTTCTCTTATTGGCACAGTTCACCCAAGTCACTAAACTATATATATATATATATATATATATATATATATATATATATATATATGTGTATATATATATATATATATATATATATATATATATAGATATGTATACATATCAATTATATTGAAATAGTAGAATAATTCTTCTCTTGAGTTGACATCCTACATGAAATTATTCTACTAGGAGACCTTAATAAAAACTGGCAAACCACAGCAATTCCTCAGATAATGCATTAGTACTATATGGTCTAACACAAGTCATCATTACTCTCACTTGATATAATAAAAAGGCCAAAAGAGGAGCCACCATTGACCAGCTCTCCACATAAAATGATCTCCTTCCCAGGTATCCTCAGTGACCACCGACCTACATTTATAATTAGCTCTCCAAAGGAAGCAAAACAAAAACCAAATGAAGGAATGGGACAAGAAATGGAAATACTGAAAGAGATTCAACTCTGATGTAAACCCGCTAAACTTTTAGCAGCACATAAACTTAACGAAACAAAAAAATCAAAATAGGTAAGAGAACCCGTTATACTAAATATTCAAAATGCCAGTCTAAAACAACCCAAAAATGTTCTGCCATTCATTTCACAACCTTTCATCCAGGCTCCATAAGCCTACCTTCTCTTTCTCTAGATGCTCACCCAGATTGCATAGCCACCATATTTGATCAGCACTTCATAAAGGCAGCAATCTCGGTCATGCAAAACTCCACTCTTGCTTGAGTTACTAACCTTCAACAAAACAAAACCCCTGTGTGCTCTTTTCTTTTACGCCAGTCTCAAAAAAAAACTAATTATATGGTTTCCATAGATAACCACCCTATTAAATACCTAACAATTGCAGGGGATTGTTTTTTTTTTCCATTTCTGATCTCAGTACATGTAAATCAACTCATAAAAGAAAACCATGCTCCTGATCTTTGGAATAAATCTTGTATTATGCTACTGCATAAATGATAATGATAAGTGATAAACAAAATTACATCTACTAACATCATTTTCAAACATCCTTTTATACAGTTAAGACCAACAATTAATTGCTTTCAATCAATCCATAGCATTTTAGAGCGTGGTTGTATATATTGGAGCTATACTACCATTACGCTCCCCTTTCATATATAGTTATAAATATGTTTAACACAATTCTAGTATTGGCCTCTTACTATCCCAGAAAACATGTCTGATGCATACTGCTATACTCTCCAGCATAGTATCTTCCAGCATTTTTCCTAAACAGTTTGAAGATTCGTGATAGGTTTTCAAGACATGGTGTGACCCATGCTTAATTCCCCATGTTTGTAGTAATATTTACCATTGAATGTCGCACATCAAAAGGATCGTATAAATCTTCGTAACTTGTTAAGGGAAGTGTATGCTCCCTCCTCAGGGAGTCATCGTGATGGTGAAGGGCTAGTTGATTGGTCTGATATAGCGTCAGTCTTCTTTTGTCAGTCTTTGAAGATCTGATTCAGCGGTTCAAAATGTTCAAGTAATAAATCAATATATTATAATCAAGCTCTACTTGACATTCTCCATAGCGTGAGGTAGGCACACAATTACAGAAAGAAAAGTGATAAACAAAATACGCTAACACTCCCAAAGTATCCGGAGTCGTACTGGAACAGTAATCAGGATATCCTCGTTAATTTTTTCTCATAATAATTCATTATCCAGTAAGTACTACTGCATAAATGTGGCAATTCAGCTGACCTGTCTCGCTATAAACCTGTCTCCATCCTATCTCCTTTATTGAAAATATTAGAGAAATGTATTTTCTCCCATCTCTTTAACTACACTCTGAGCAACAATCTTCTATCTCCAATACAACACATTTTTTGGCCATGCCACAGTGCCATCACAGCCCTCCTCAGTGTCACATTTTCCATAAATCAAATCATAAATGAAGGTCGCCTGGTAACCACCGTTTTCCTTGACTTTTCAAAAGATTTTGACACTATCTCCCATAGTCTACTCATTCACAGGCTTTCTGCCTTGGGCTTGATATCCTTTTTCTCTCTCATGCTTTGAAAGCTATCTCGCTGCGAGATCTCAGTCTGTTAAATGGATATTCTTTACTCCTCAGTCATCCCTGTATCAGTAGAGGTCCCCCAAAGATCAATCCTGGCATCTTCTATTCATCCTATTCATGAATGACCACCATATAACCAAAAAATATGGCAACCAAGTGCAATATACTGGTGACTGCACTCTTCTATGTCCCACCATGAACCTAGACAAACTACAAAAAAAAAAAATCACACAAGAATCCCATACATCTTTTGAAATGTCTCCCTGATGTTCAACTGTTTTTTAATACCCCCAAAAATCAAAACTAATCCTATTTACCCCTAAACAGCTCACTGAGTAAAACCCCCAATTTATACTAACCTCCTCAAATTGCACCCAGTTTGAATTATTATCCCATACATAGCTGCTAGGAATGCCGCGGTGGTACGGCAGTAGCATTGTTACCTCACAGCAAGAGGTTCTCCTGTTTGATTCTTGGCGTGGCTTGGGAGTGCCTTCTGTGTGGAGGTGGAGTCTGCATGCCCTCCCCGCGGTTGGGTAGCGTTCGAAAGACATGCGTGCGTAAATGGGCATGCCTTCATTGAAGGTTTGGCATCTAGCTGGCAGGTCTGCATTTCCTAAAAATCTACTGCCAATCATTAGTGGACTGGAGTTCCGCTGTGGCGACCCCTTACCGGGAAAAAGCCGAAAGACAAACAACAACAACAACATAGCTGCTAGGAGTCACTATTGATAAAAGTCGATCACAGAAAATGTAATATGCATATAAGGGAAACAGTTAAAAACTCTTCAAAAACTTGAAGCAGTGTACCAGATCAAACCTTATGTTACTTCAGCAGCCAGAAAGCATGCATCTCCTACTCCTAACTGTTCTCCATACTTATCTAGTATTTGTCAAGTTACAATCCGTATTGTCCAAGTGCTTATACTAATGCTACAACAAATTAGCAAGATTTGCCACTAATATGTACAATAAATAATGCCACTGCTTGACCTTAAACAACTCTCATGGCTAGAATTACCTATCTCCTTAAAACTTTCCCAGCAACTATTTGCACATAAACTCCTTCCCAGACATGACCAATGCCCAGCTCTGTGTAATATTTTACAACTTTACTTTCCAAATAGGCCATTATCCTCCTAACTCCAGGCTCTGCTCCTAGTTTCTATGTCATATATATCATCTGGTAACTCCTTTGTCTCCTCATATGTATCTAGAATGTGAAGCTCCCTGTTTCTTACCCTCAAACAAATCCAGAACCATAGGATATTCATATTACAACTTAACCAATTATCTCAACACTTCTGGATCTACTCCTGCGCTACCCCTGGCCGAGTACTATTGTTCACTACCCGACTTTCCCTGCCTCCCCTACTCTGACTATGCAGTGCTCTTATTTGCTTACACAACTATACCATTACATCCTACTTGTTAGACAACTCAAAACTGTCCCATGTGTACTGTGTATATAGAAATGCAAAACAACTGTTTAATGAAGTTGTATATACTGCTAAATTTGCAACATTTTCCACTGTATCCATTGTATGAATTTATCATTGCTATGTGTCTATCAGTTCCCTGACTTTATTGATCTATTATATGCACATATTACTGCAATGTATCTATGTATTCTTTTCTGTTTTCTGTGGAAATTTTCTCTCCAGGCCTCTGCTGAAAAGAGATTATTTCTTGTGACCATTCAAACTATCCTGTTAAACAAACACAAATAAATAGTAAGTAAATAACTTTAAGATTTCCCTAAGAGTAATAGGCCAAATCTCCATTTTTGAGGTACTCACTCTCTCTCAAAACAATTCCCAAAATTTGGGCAAGCAGATTACCAGGCTGAAAGCCCTTAAGGCAGTAAAGATCCTGGTACCCAGCATGGCAACTTGCAGTGATGGTCCTTCTTCAGAGGTATATAGACTACTTTCACCTCAAGTTGTAAATCTTCTCTGGGATGCCTGCTACTCAGATTTCTCTCAGGTTAAAATGCCACCCTCCTAGAAATGGCCTTTGCTTCTCCATATTGTTAATCCAGGCAAAGATCCATCATTCCCTTCTCATCTATAGATAGACTGATCTCCCTGCTTATCGTCAGTAGAAAGCTTTATATGGTTATTCAGGTGGTCTGGTTAGCATCTTTACTTCCCTCCTTAATCCATTCCAGCCAGGCTAGCTTTATCAAGAATAGGTCATCCTGGACACTTATTCTTAGAGTTGCACTGTGGTTACAAAAGGAGCATCTTAGTAATAAGACAATGACTTTGTTATATGTTGATGTGGAAAAGCTTTTGACAACATCATTTGGCGGCATTTGTTTCAAGCTTTGACATGTTTTCATTTCCCACCTCTCTTTATAGAAGCATTAAAATCTCACTACTGAGGGTTGACAACAGCAGTACATATGGGTTCACTCTTTTCCCATGTTTAAAGGAGTCCAGCATGGATAACCTTTGTTTACCTTGTTATTTATCTTAGCCATTGAGCAATTAGCTCCAACTCTTCAAAACAAGTTTTGAGTCTCAAACTCAGGATGATGTTAATAGATATGCTACATGAGGTGTTGCATTACTTGTCGATGATATTTTAATGTTTTTGCATGACCCTACTGAAATCTTATTACCCACATGGGGTACCATCGTGACCTGGCAGTCTATTTCTCCTTATAATGGCAATCCTTCTAAATCTGTAATTATATATTTTAAGATAAATTCTTCTGAAGGAGAAAAGGAAAATATAAATTCACTTTCAACCCTAACTCTTTTAAATACTTAGTCATTAAAATTGCTATATCGGTGAAGGAAACCAAAGAGATTAATAGCCTTTTTGTTCAGGAATTAATATTTGAACACTTCTGTGAGTGGCCACATAGAGTATCCTCTTTTAACTTAAACTTCGTCTAATCAAAATAGTATTATTTATTTTTATTTTATTTATTTATTTAACATTTGTTTACTGGAAAAGTCCGACTAGACACAGGTCCATTTTCAGCAGAAAACCGGGAAGAAAAGCTCCAAAAATCACAAGAATGTATAACAGTATAATAGTAGTTGAAAAAATACAGAGAATAGTATATAGCTCTAAAATGTGAACCATGCAACACAAAAACATAATTGGATTATTTACATTATAGCACAGCATGTATTATATAATTCAAGCACTTCCTATGAAGATCCCATATACCATACTGAGGAAGTGTAACAATAATATTTTGAAATTCCTTTGCCCCCCCCTCTGTTTTCTAGAGGTTTGTAGAGGCACATTACACTTTGCAAGCTCAGGGAGGCATTCTCTTTCCTAACTTGGTAATCACATATAGAGCTTCTGCCGTAAGAGTCTATAGGGAGCTCTGTAAACCAACATTGCCTCCTCCCAGGGTTTTCCCAATGGCAACTAATATTTATCCTCACATTCAGCTTATGCTTTTACTAGATGAATCTTGTGACACCGAACCACTGAACCAGCAATCAAGGAGCCTCAATCCTCATCACTGGCACCAGTGGGGGACATACACTGGGAAGATGACAGGTACACACACAATATTTCCATATGCAGCTCTCTGCATCATGAGCAATTTCCCTTAAGAGCACACAGAGACCACAGTCAGGTGGTTTCTCCCTTTCTCTCCAGATTCCCAATAAGACTCATCACTGGCACAGCTATAGAGTTGAGTTCCAAACCAAGTCCTCCAACACTCACTCTCTGTCCAACCAGTGCTTCATGTCCCTGCCTAAGTAACTGACACACACACTACTCTTGGAGATTTGTTTTGCACACACACACACACACACACACACACACACACACACACACACACACACACACACACACACACACACACACACACACACACACACACACACACACACACCTGGGAAAGGCTGGCACAGGTTTACTAGCTAAGCCCCCTTTTGCCCAGACTATAAGGTAGTTATCACTGCCACCATAACCCCTTATCAGCTACTTTAAGGCCCTTAACAAAGGGTGTCCAATCTTACTGTGTAATGTTACTATCAATACAAATGGTAGTTTGACCAAGAACAAGGCTATAAGGAATGGCTTCAGTGTCACCAAATAAATATGCAAGTACTGCCAGAACTTAAATAGCTCCACAAAGATTAGCCACAATGAAATGTTTAAATATATTTAATAATAAATAATAAAAGAACAAGAAAATACTCAGTGTATATTTAGGTTTAAATATATTTAATAATAAATAATAAAAGAACAAGAAAATACTCAGTGTATATTTACAGTGATGCCATAGTTCAAAATCACAGGAATATTTAAAACGACATTGCAGAACAGTCTGAAATAAATAAAGAAAGGCATCTAAATTATGCTTTGCTATATTCCTGACTATATCTAAGAGAATTATATTGTTCACTAGACTTACTTACTCAGCGCACACCACAGGTGTGGTGAATGGATCTTGTCAGGTACAAGACAGAATACAGAATACTGTTTCTCTCTCTTTCTCTCTCAGAGACCTCTCAAATTAATATCTCAAATATTACTGCTGGGATAGCTTGCAGAATGGCATAATTTCTTGTCATCTGACTCTATCCCAGGTGAAATCCCCACTGCTGTAATCTGGCAGTATTTAGCATCTACCTGTGAAAATACATAGACCTCAGATCTTTTGGTAGACAGTGGAAGTCATAAAACAATTTATATTCCTCCACATTTAAAGACAATACAGAAAAGTTCTCTAGTACAGACATTGTGTCTCTTGCTGCACTGAAACTGAAAGATAACATCTTTTTATGGCCTAGCAATAGTCATTTCAAGTTCACCTATGTTTCTGACATTAACCTCCAGTATTCCAGTTTCCACTGTTAAAATAAACATTTAAACAGTTACAATAGTGTGTCTGCATTTCTGTTTTATTCCAGAAGGATACAATGGGGATGCATTTCAAGCAGCACTTTGTAAAATACCTCTTCTGCACACGTCTGTGCAAACCATCTTATATGACATACAGCTCAATACATTTATAACACAAACATCTTCTATGAATCATATTGATATTCACAAATGACATGTAATTATTTACAAAATTCCAGCTTGCTGGGCTGGCAGTTTCTCCTTTTGTGACATTTCTTCCCCTTGAAGAGTCAAGCTAGTTTTTCAAGTGACCCTTGAGAAACATTTCTTGAGAGGGATGAACCTATCTGGGAATACATTACCCCATTCCCTGTCTTGTGAGCCCATCTGTGTTGGCTTTGCTAACCCCACTGCTGTGCTGCACTGTCATATTGTATGCCTGCAACCCTAGGCTCCAGCTTAGCAACTTGGCATTTTGCAGGCTGGCTTGATGTAGCCATGTTAAGGGACTGTGTTCTGTAACTACAGTGAGTTCCCTTCCATACGGATAAGGCTGAGGTTTGTGCAGTGTCCACACTATGCCTAGACATTCCTTTTCTACAGATGCATGGCATTCCTCCCTGGGTTGAAAGCTATGGCTGAGATACACTACTGGGTGATCTTCTCCCTCTGAGGAAACCTGGGTGAGTACAGCCCACACTCCATGGTTTGAAGCATCCACCTGCACATAAAATGATTTGCTGTAATCTGGACTGGCAAACAAAGGGGGTCCTCCCAAAGCTCTTTAAGCTTCTGGAATGCCTGCTCACATGCTGGGGTACACTGTACCTTATCTGGCTTGCTTTTACTTGTCAGGTCTGTGAGGGAGCAGCTATGGTACTATAATTGGGGATGAACTTTCTGTAGTACTCTGCTGTCCCTAAAAATGCCCTCACCTGCTTTTTGGTAACAGGATCAGGCCATGCCTGAATGGCTTCCACTTTGACAGATTCTGGCCTGATCTTACCACTCCCCACTCTATGTCCCAGGTAGGAAACCACTGCTATATCAAGAATGTCCTTTGTAGTCTGCTCAACACCTCCCTTACATGCTGACAGTGCTCTTGCCAGTAATGGCTATAGCTGGCAATATCATCCACGTAAGCAAGGGCAAAATCTACTTCTCCTGCTAGGATATGATCTACCAGCCTCTGGAAAGTTGCTGGGGCATTTTTCATCCCAAAGAGCATCTTTGTGAACTCATACAAGCCATAAGGAGTCACAGACGCTGACCTTTCTCTAGCTTTGTTAGTCAAGGGCACCTGCCAGTAACCATTGGTAAGATCAAAAGGGGTAAGATACTTAGCCCCACCAAGCTGCTCTGGGGCTTCATCTGTCCTAGTCATGGGGTAAGCATCTGACTCTGTATGACTATTTAGTTTAATATAGTCCAGAAAGATCCTGGTGCTGCCATCCTTCTTTGGTACCAGCACCACTGTGGAGGCCCAAGGATTGCTGGAATCCTGGATTACCCCAGTTCTAACATTTTCTGTATCTCCTCCCACAGAGTCTGATTCACTCTCTCAGGGCCCCTATAAGGGTCTGCTTAATAGGCCTTTGTGGTCCTGTATCCACTTGGTGCTGCACCAAGTGGGTGCACCCTGGTTTCCCCAAACTCCACAAACTCCTGTAACACTGCTTGGATTTCTCAAACCTGGGTAGGGGATAGCTGCTGGGGACATTGCTACCCCTTCCACTGAGGTTAGTCTAAGCCTCACTGAGGAGATCAGTCACCAGATCCCCCTTAGACTCCTCTTGCCAGCTACTGGTAATACTCAGCACAAGGGCCTCTCTATCATGGTAAGGCTTCATCATGTTAACATGGTACAGTTTGTGCCCCTGCCTCCTGCCTAGCAGCTCTGCCATATAGTTAACATCACTGACCTTCCTTACCACTTTGAAGGGTCCATCCCAAGCTGCTTGCAGCTTGTTGTGTCTGACAGGAATGAGAACCATAACCTCCTGTCCCACAGCATACTATCTAGCTCAAGCATTCCTGTCATACCAGACCTTTTTCTGCTGTTGGACTTCTGCCAGGTTCTCCTGGGCAAAGCCCATAATTTCCCAGAGCCTTGTCCTGAGGTTAAGAACATATATCACAGCAGACTCCTTGTGGGATTTGCACTCACCCACCCACTCATCATGAATCAAATCTAGAAGCCCCCTGACCCTGTGCCCATACAGCAACTCAAAGGGTGAAAAAACTGTGGATTTCTGAAGCAAACAATAGATAGGACAAATATTTGTCCTACTCCCTCTTAAACTGATCTGCAAATGCCTGTATCATGGTATTTAGTGTGGAGTTTATCCTCTCTACTACACATTTAGTCTGGGGATTGTAGGGGCTAGTCTTTACATACTTCATCCCACAGTGCTTCCACAGACAAGCCAGCAGGTCTGACATGAAATTGACACCTGTCAGTCAGTATTTCTTTTGGGAATCCTAACCTGCTGAAAATCTCTAACAAAGGTTTTGCTACCTTTTCTGCCACAACAGAGGGACAGAGCCACTGCCTCAGGTTATCTGGTGGCATAATCTACTACCACTAAGATATATTTCTTCCCTGTGGAACTTGAGGTATTCAGAGGCCCCGGAATATCCATAGCTACCCTCTGAAATGGCTCCTCAATCACAGGCAAAGGCATCAAAGAAGCCTTGACCTTGTCTCCTACCTTGCCTACCTTTAGGAACTGCTCACAGGTTCTGCAGTACCTTGTTACATCATTGGAAATCCCAAGCCAATAAAAGTTCTGCATAATATGTCTCTCGGTATGCTTTATGTATTATGACCTGCAAAGAGAATGTCATGGGTTATGACTAGAAGTACCAGACAGTAGGTTCTGTGCACTGCCAACTACTGTATTCTCTCACCCTCTAGCCCTCTCTCAGGGGTCTACTCTCTATACCGTAACCCATTGTCCCAGTATACAGATTCCCCTTTTCCTGGAGAATCAAGTGCCTCTCTGGCTACCTCCCTCAAGCCCTGTAATGTAGGGTCTGAGAGCTGAGCCTGTCCAACTCTCTCTTTGTAACTCTTCCCAGCTCCTCTTCCAAAGGAAGTTTGGTATTCTCTGACAGCGGTGCCTCACTGTCAGCCTGGTTACTACTACTCACCTCTGCCCTTGCAGTCACTCTGTCTAAGGGAACATCAGTACCCGCAAGCAGCTGTGGTTCACCTTTAGTCTCACTGCTACAGGTTAGCTCCTTCCCTGAAGTAGCCACCTCACCAGTCCTGGCTTCAAGTGTGCCTTCTGTCTAGGTCTCCCCTAGTCTTCCAGACCCACATGCTTGTCTCCAAACCTGGATGCATGTAACTGCATGCACACAAGGTACTGCATTATCAAAATCATTCCCTATCAGGGCATCAGCAGGGATATCCTCAAACACACCTACTTGCTTGCTTCCTTTTCCACCCTCCCAGTCAAGGTAAACCCTAGCTAAAGGTATCTGGAATGGAGTCCATCCTAATGCTGTGACTGGAGTAGACTGCCCAAGCAAGTAATACTTCTCTTTAACCTTTGCAAACTTCACAATGGTTAGGTCAGAGGTTATGGCTATCTTAGCAGTGGCCTGCTTCCTATCTACTAAGATAGGATATAACCTCTTGTGGTAGATTGGTACCCTTGTTGCCTCAAGACAACTTATTGCTGGCATTCTGGCATTCCCACTTACTGGCTCTCCCATATTTTGTTCCCCAACTTGCATCCATGGATATCTATATGCTACATGGCCCCACTGGTTGCATTTAAAACATTTAACCCTTGGTCCAGGATGTGTACCTGAGCTAATAGCTTCCCCTGCTACAAGCAAACTCTGTTGGGGCAGTTTAGGCTGCCCACCATGTATTCCCTTAGACCCATGAGCAGCACTTGGTATAACTTTCATGTACACTGATGCCCTGCTTGCTAGGTATAGGTCTCCATTTTTCCTCAACTCATCTGTGGTATTGCATTGCCTATCTGCCAACTAGATTCTCATGCCCTCAGGCAAAGTACTAAGGACTTGTTCCCCTCACCAAACGGTCTGCCATCCCTTCAGAAGTGGTGACCTGACACCCACTCACCCATCTATGAAAATAAGTGCTTAACCCAGCAATATATTCACACACACTTTCATCTGCCTTGTGTTTATGCTCACAAAACATTTTTCTGTAAGCTTCAGGTGTTAACTTAAAACACTCTAATAAACACTTTTAACAGTATTATAATTTAAGCAATCAGTATCAGACAATTTAGAAGCAGCAGTTTCAGCTGTACCATGGAGAAGGGGACAGGAACTATACCCAGAGCCCTAGGTCAACATTATAATGTTTACATACCCTTTCAAACATATGAATAAAATTATCAAAATTGTTACTCTCTGTAAATTGTGAAAGAAATGTACTGAGCTTTTGTTGCTTCTGGGGTTCAGTTACTCCCTTCCCCATGACCTCCATGACCCCGGTGATGGGTCAGCATCTCCTTTTCAAGTTCCCTCTCTGCCTCTCATTTTCCTCAGCTTGCAGATGTCTCATTCTCTCTGCTGATTGTATTTCCAAATGTTTGGCCTCTAGTTCAAGTCTCTTAAATCCAGAAGGATTTGTAAGTCCTTTGAGGCAAAGTTGACCTGTCCATTTTTTGAGAGTTGCACATCCCCAAGGACAGTCTGGTTTTCCTTCTGGTTGTTGGTGTGGGATGCAGCTGTGACTAAGGCTGCAATCATTTCTGCTTTAGTCAGGTTGGCATGCATCAATACTTTGTCTTGGCACATCTCAGCCAACTGGCTCCTTGTCAGAATGCCATATTCCTCTGCTGACATCCTTGCCTGCTCTTTCTGACTAACTAAGCTAAAAAATAAATAAATAAAATGATTGTGATATGGACTTCTGAATGTTCACTGTGCGGCTGTTTGAGAGTAGAAACACCTTTTTAATAACCACTGTTTAAAGGCTATAGGAGTTCATTATCCACACCACTGAATCCCAATATGTGATGTGGTATCCTACCACTGTCACCAATTAATGTGATGTACCACCACTGAACCAGTAATCAAGAAGCTCACTCCTCAACACTGACACCAGTGGGGGATGTACACTTGAAGGATGACAGGTACCCACACAATATTTCCAGAAGTAGCTCCCTGCATCAAGTGCAATTTCCCTTAAGATCACACAGGGACCACGTCAGTCTGGGGCTCACACACACACACACACACACACACACACACACACACACACACACACACACACACACACACACACACACACACACACACCTGGGAAAGGCTGGCACAGGTTTACTAGCTATTCCTCCTTCTACCCAGACTATAAGGCAGTTATCACTGCCACCAGAACCCCTTATCAGCTACTTTAAGGCCCTTAACAAAGGGTGTCTAACCTTACTGTGTAATGTGACTATTAATACATATAGTAGTTTGACCAAGAGCAAGGCTATTAGGAGTGGCCCACAGTGTCACCAAATAAATATACAAGTACTTTCAGAACTTACATAGCTCCACAAAGATCAGCTACAATGAAAGATTTAAATATATTTAATAATAAATAACAAAAGAACAAGAAAATACTCAGTATATATTTACAGTGATGCCAGAGTTCAGAATCACAGGAATATTTAAAACAACATTGCAGGATAGTCTCAAATAAATAAAGAAAAACATCCAAATTAAGTTTTGCTATATTCCTGATTATATCTAAGAGAATTATACTGTTCCCTAGACCTACTTACTCAGAGCAAGGCAGAGGTGTGGGGACTGGAACTTGTCAGGTCCAAGACAGAATATATAATGCTGTCTCGCTCTCCCATAGACCTCTCAAATTAATGTTTCAAATATTACTCCAGGGAGAGCTTGCAGAATGACATCATTTCTTGTCATCTGACTCTATCCCAAGTGATAACCTCACTACTGGAATCTGGCAGTATTTAGCATCTACCTGTGAAAATATATAGACCTCATATCTTTTGTCAGATGGTGGAAGTCATAAAACAATTTACATTCCCCCACATTTAAAGACAATATAGAAACATTTTCTATTACAGACATTCTATCTCCTGTTTCACTGAAACTGAAAAATAACATCTTTTTATAGCCTAGCAATAAAGTAATTTAATTTCAGCTATTTTTCTGAATTTAGCCTCCTGTATTTCACTTTCCACTGTTTAATATACATTTAAACAGTTACAATAGTGCATGTATATGCACTGTAATGCATATTTCTGTTCTATTTCAGTATTGTACACTGTGGATACATTTCAAACAGCACTTTGTAAAATAGCTCTTCAGCACATGTCTGTACAAACCATCTTATATGACATACAGGTCTAATACCTTTGTAACAAAAGCATCTTCTATGAATCATGTTAATATTCACAACATATAATTAGTTACAAAATTCCAGCTTTTACTTTACATCATCAAAGTGTGTGTGTGTGTGTGTGTGTGTGTGTGTGTGTGTGTGTGTGTGTGTGTGTGTGTGTGTGTGTGTGTGTGTGTGTGTGTGTGTGAAGCTCTGTCCTATAGCAATTTTCCTGTTTTTTTTTAATATCCCTTGTATACCAGGCTGAACAAGGAGAAGGTCACGGTGAGCTGCCTGTCAGGCGCTAGGATCCACCACATAACACAAGCACTCAGGTCACTCCAAGGCAAGTACAAATATGACTCAGTCATTGTCCATGCTGGTGTGAATAACCTGAGACGTACCTCCCTGGACTACATGAAAAGAGACATAGAGGAGCTCTCTGAGCATGTAGCCAGGCCGGTATGACCCTGACCTTGAGTAGCATCTTACCCTCACCAAGAATGATGCCACAATATGAAGACAAGATGATCAATTTCAACAATTGGCTTAAGTATTGGTGTCATTCAAAGGGGATCCAATGCCTGTCAGCCTGGGATGACATGCTCGAGAAGCCACGATGCTTCGCTAGGGACAGCTTGCACCTGTCACCCCTGGGCTTTCAGATATTGACAAAGGCTCTTGCTACGCCCATAGTGCCTTTTTTAGGCAAGGCTCAAAAGATAAACCCACCTCAATAGGTATCACAAGGGATAAGAAACTAAGAGTAATGCTACTCAACGCCAGAAGTCTAAACCTCAAGATATACGCACTCGAAACTCTCCTTAGCATGAATAACATCGATATCTGTGCAGTAACATAAACCTGGTTCAAGGCTCCCGAGAGCACCCCAGCACTACCAGGTTATACCTCATACCATGCTTTTCGGCCACAAAACTTGGACCGAACCACAAAAGGAGGGGGAGTATCAATATTCGTCAATGATACCCACACCAACAGGTTGGTGGCACAGCACAAAGCATCAGAGACTATCCATGTGCAACTAACAGTGGGTAAAACTGCCTTCCAGTTTATAGCCTGCTACAGACCACACTCCCAAACCCAGGAACCCCACTCAGCCTTCCTGAGAACACTGGAAAATATGAAGGTCTCTCCAAACTCCATTATATTGGGCGACTTCAACTACCCAAACATAGACTGGGAGCATTACTCTAGCTGCAACACCCTAGCCCAAAGGTTCCTAGAATTTATAAACTCAAATGCTATGGAACAACTTGTTACCACTCCCACAAGAGGGGAAAACATACTGGACCTGATCATCACCAACATGGGGACTCTATGCTCCAGACCAGAAGTGTATCCATCACTGGTAAGATCAGTCCATAAACTAATCTCACTGGATATTCACATCCCGTCCCCACCCCCTGCCCAGAAAACCACAGTGAAAAACTTCTCTAAAGCAAATTTCACACTCCTCAAAACCAAGGTGGAATCCTTCAAAGCCACCGGGCCTGTTGAAAATATGGCCCAGACCGCAGAATCCTTTATAAACGCATTCTATGAACACCTTCAGGAATGCATGGATCATGCAATCCCAAATAAAGCCAAGACCAAATCCTCCAAAGGCAGACATCCTGTCTGGTGGACCCCAGCCATAAACAAAGTATACAATAGAAGGAGGAAGCTACTACATGACAGAGCAAAATCCCAAAAAGGGAAGGCATCTCTGATCAGTATTAGCAAAAAACTACTGGCACTCATAAAATCGTCTAAGGCCAGCTTCGAGAGAAACATTGCACAGGACACTAAGGATAATCATAAGCCTTTCTTTAGTTATGTTAGGAACCTGGGTGGGAATTCCCAGATATGTTCAGAATTAGTCCAAAATGACAAAAAATACACCAAACCCACAGACACTGCTAACATCCTAGCTGACAGGTTCAGCACAAACTCCCCCCCCTCCCCACCAAAAGGGCAAATATCTATCCCAGCAGAGTGCTTCCCCCCTGACATCTCAGATGCTCAGGTAAGAGCCGCCCTCTCCAAAGCAAAAAACACAGCATCAATGGGACCAGATGGTGTCCCGGGCTGCGTCTTATATGAACTCCAAGAAGAGCTAAACCCAAACATAAAACTACTGTTCAATCTCAGCCTTACTACAGGATATGTACCCAAAGAGTGGCGTACAGCAACAGTGGTCCCTCTCCACAAAGGTGGTGCCTCAATGGATCCTGGAAACTATCGCCCCATAAGCCTGATTAGCTTGGTCTGCAAAGCTATGGAAAGGATCATCATGGACCTCATAAATAAAGATATCAGGGACCTACGGACACTGGATCCTACTCAGTTCAGCTTTGTTAAGGGCAGATCCTGCCTCTTAAACCTGGTCGATTTCTTTAAAACAGTTACCAAGGCCATTGACGAGGGGAAGGTGGTCCACACAGCCTACCTGGACCTCGCAAAAGCCTTCGATACAATACCCTACTCGGGCATTATAGATAAGCTCACCAGCTTAAATATAAACCCCTATGTCACTATATGGGTTGCAAACTGGCTCAAGGACAGAACCCACATGGTTAGAATTGCTGGAGCCATGTCAGACTCCAAACCAGTTACAAGTGGCATCCCACAAGGCTCAGTCCTGGGACCTCTCTTGTTCGGTATATATTTCTCGGAGGTACAGGCCAACACGGAAGGACTGTGGCTGACCAAGTTCGCAGATGACTGCAAACTGGGTGCCATAATCGACTCTCCAGCCAACACAAGCATCCTCCAAAATGGCCTCATAGAAACAGACAAGTGGTGCCAGAGCCATGGACTCAAGCTAAATGCCAAAAAGTGTATAGTCATCCCCTTTGGCAAAAACAAAGTGCCCACAAATTACCACATAGGTGGTAACCCATTAAGTACAGAAGAAGTAATTAGGGACCTGGGGATCCAAGTTGATAGCAATCTCTCATTTGACAACCATGTGGCCAAAGTGGTTAGAAAAACATTTTATATAGCCCACCTAAACATGAAGGGATTCACATCTAGATCAGGGGAGGTCATCGTGCCTCTTTACTCGTCCCTCATCAGGCCCATAAATTAGTACAATGCCCCTTTTGGGATGTACCTTACCAGACACATGCAGCAACTGGAAAGACCCCAAAAGTACCTCACCAAGAGGATCAAAGGGCTCAAACAGTTGCCATATGCTGCCCGGTTAAAGAAACTCCAGCTCTACTCTGTGGCATACCTCCTGCTCAGAGGCAATCTGTGCCTGACATATAAAGCCATGTCCAACCCGGAATTAATGGACATGATGCACCTCAGAAAATCCATTTCCCATCGAGCTACGCGCTTGAGAGACTTGAACCTCAGCACTGAAATAAATAGGACATGCCGGAGGGACAGATTCATAACCCAGAGGCTCCCTTCACTCTGGAATAAAATCCCAGTCCAGGTTAGGCAGAGTCCCTCATTGACTCTCTTCAAGAGGAATCTTGATGAGTGGATGGGAGATTGTAGGTTTACCCCGGGTATCACTTCTGTGTCACTGTTAGACAGAGGCACAGTATACTAACCTTGAAAAAGGGCATAGCAAAATTAATTTAAAATGGGTGGTGAAAGCCAAACACACTCTGGCTAGGCTTATAAATGCCCTAGGGCAGATAGCCTAGTATGAACCTATGAACCTATGAACCTATGATTATAGATTCAGCTTTTAGGAATTTGATTCTACTGAGGTATTAGCATTCATGATTTTCCCTTTTTGTGCTCATCATTGCTTCAGTGTAGCTCTCCAGACTTTTGCCCGGCAAGATTGTTGGGATAAATACTTAGTTCTGTCTGTTCAGTTATACTCAAATATCTCTTTCAAGTCACTATCAGAGCTGGAAGAAGAATATGATAACTCACTCAGGTATGCTGTCTGTTACAGTCAAATACATTACATGATTCAATTTACTTATGATGTGCAACTGTTTAAGGAGTGTATCACCTCACCACTGGCCCAATTATTCACTAGTCATTCTTCTCCTGTACTACTCCACACAACTGGTGTGTCTGAATTTATGAAAGACCTAGAGCAATGTTTCTGTTAACACTGTATGGTATTATAAGCGGTCACATCCAACGTTTTGTGATTGGCTCACTGCAGATAATCAACTTTCACAGGTTTTACAAATCCCTACCAAGACCACATATTCTCCAAGATGAAGAGTATTTGCCTGGAAATGCCTCTATAGGCTTTTAGAACTCCTAACATGATATCCAACATTTCTGTTATATTCTCCTGTGCTGGAGATGAAAGATCAACACACATATACCAAGTGGGAGCATGTTTTCTGGGAATGCCTGAGAATGCAACAGCTTTGGTCACAACTTCAGGATGACATAAGAAAAGTCTTTCAAATAAAGGAGTTATTGAGGAGACACTTGGTGATTCATGGCACTCTAATTGGGCCAAAGCACTGAGCGTGATAGGTCCATAGGATGATATTAAGCTATTGGCCCGGAGGCCTGTATTAGCCTAGTCAAGAATTTTTGCCCGTGTTCCCACAAAGTCAGCACCTGTTTCCCCTGTCCAGCAGGGACACAAGTGGGATTCCAGGGGTACATTTACTGTTTCCCATCCAGTCATCCAGGTTCCTTTTGAAGAGGGCTAGTGAGGTACACTACTTGGCATGGACATGGAATCTATTCCACAGATGGGAGAGTCTTTGGGACATAAATCTATCCTGCCAAAAAGTTCTATTAATGTCACAGACCAGGTTGAGGCCTTGTGTGCAGGTTGAGCGAGTGGAGTTTGACTTATGGATATGCAGCAACTCCATCAAGGTTGGGTCTGAGATGGCCTTGTATGCCAGACACAGGTCATCTCTGAGCAGTCTGTATGAGACTGAGTAGAGAGACAGGGCTTTTAGCCTATCTGTATAGGATAGGTGTTTGAGACCCTTGATTTTCCTGGTCAGGATCCTCTGAGGTCTCTCCAGCTGCTGCATGTGCTTGGGAAGGTACATGCTGAAGGGGGCATTGTACTCGATAATGGCTCTGATAAGGGAGGAGTACAGGGATGTTATGACCTCCTTGTTCCTTGAAGAAATACCCTTACTTATGAGGTGGGCTATGTAGAAAGCTTTCCTTACAATGGAAGCAACGTGGTGATTAAAAGGCAGGTTGCTATCAACCCGGGTGCCCAAGTCCCTCATGACTGACTGCATTCTTAGTATGTTGTTATTACTGTGATAATTACTGGGGATGCCATTTTCCCCAAAGAGAATAATGATGGATTTTTTGGCATTCAGTTTGAGGTCATGCTTCTGGCACCAGTCATTAGTTTGGAAAAGGCCCTCTTGGAGGATGTTCACATCACTAGTGGAATGTAAGACAGTGCCCAACTTGCAGTTATCTGCAAACGTGGTTAGCCACAGATCACTGGTTTTGGCTTGCACCTCACAAAATAATAACCCAAACAGTAGAGCCCCCAAGACTGATCCTTGGGGTACACCACTCATTACGGGTCTACTACTAGAGGTGGCTTCCCCTATTTTGACTTAGTGGGTTCTATCATTGAGCCAGTTAGCTACCCATCTGGTAACATGCAGTTTGATGCCTAGCTGGGAGAGTTTATCTATTATACCCAAATGGGGAATAGTGTCAAAGGCTTTGGCTAGTTCAAGGTAGATGGTGTGTACCATCTTCCCCCATCCATGGCTTTGGTGACTGTTTCAAAGAAATCTAACAAGTTTAATATGCATGATCTCCCTTACACAAAACCAAACTGTGTGGGGTCAAGTGTATGGAGGTTGCCACTGTCCTTGTTTATAAGGTCCATGATAATGCATTCCATGGCCTTGCAGATCAGGCTAGTTAGGCTGATGGGCCTGTAATTGCCTGAGTCAGTGGATGCTCCATCTTTGTGCAGAGAGATGACAGTGGCTGTCCTCTATTCAGCTAGGATGAAGTTGTTGCTCAGGCTTTGGTTGAGTAGGGTGCCTAATGGAGTTGAGAGTTTATGCCTGAGCTCATGTAGGATGCAGTCAGTGATGTCGTCGGGTCCCATGGAGACAGTATTTTTTGCCTATGAGACGGCATTAAAGAGTTGCTCACTGGAGATGAGGGAAGGGGGCAGGTGCTGTGGATGTCCTGGTTAACTGATGGGGGACAGGGGGGTGAAGTTTTCACTGAACCTGTCTGCCATTAGGTTGGCTGTATCTACGGCATTTGTTTATGTGGTGTTTTTGAACACCAGTTTAGAGCAGATGTGGGTGTTACATTTGAGATTGTGGATGTATGTGAAGAAGGCCTTATGGTTGGCCTTAGTGGACGTGGCCAATTTGGACTTGAAGTTAGCCTTAGAGGATTTTACCAGTGACCTTATTTGCTTGTTCAGACAAAGGAGAGATTGCTTCTAACTTGGCACCTGTTCCTTCTTGGTCCTGGACAGCATTTTTTCCTTTTATTATAGAGTTTGTTTATTGCTGCTGTACACCAGACTGGTTTACTCTTCCTTGAGGAAGATGATTTGCTCCTGTCAGGTATTGCTAAGTCCATACAGTTAGGTAGGTGCTCATATAGTTTTTTGGTGCAGGCTTGGACATTAGTGCTAGTTTCAACTGAAGGGATGGTGGCTGTGAAGCTGCTTACACCTGCTCTCTGGAGACTGTACTCAGCTTTGGAAAAAGATTTTTGCTTGACCCTGACAAGGGGGGCAGTCAGGGGATATGGTACCTTCAAAAGTGATTGCTTTATGGTCAGATCTTACAAAGGAGGATGACACTGTAGGGCTGCTACAGTGGCTACTCATGTTGGTTAGGACGAGGTCCAGGGTATTTTCACCTCTCATGGGGGTGTCAATAAGCTGATCTAATGCATTGGCATTGTTGAAGTCAAGAAATTTCTGTGCATTCACATTTCAGCTAGAATAGGTCTTCCACTCTATGGTTGCGTAGCTAAAGTTGCCCAGGATTAGGGTAGAGGCTTGAATCTTGATGGATTCGAGTAGGTCCCGATAGTTGGACTCAATACCAAAAGATTAACAAATTCCTGTAATAATGGCCACACAGGTAAAAAACGCACTCTCCAAAGCTAAGAATACAGCATCCATGGGACCAGCCAACATCCCGGGCTGTGTACTACATGAACTACAAAATGAACTGGCACCTCACCTAAGTGTCATGTTCAGTCATAGCCTCACCTCAGGCTTCATGCCCTCTGAGTGGTGCACAGCTACAGTTATCCCACTCCACAAGGGGGGATCCACCTTGGATCCTGGGAACTACAGCCCCATCAGTCTGATGAGCCTGATCTGCAAGGCCATGAAACGTATTATCATAGAACTTATACACAAAGATATTGGCAACCTTCAAACACTGGACCCCACCCAGTTTGGGTTCGTGAAGGGCCAATCTTGTCTCCTGAACCTGATTGATATCTTTGAATTAGTCTCCAGAGATGTGGACGAGGGTAAGGCAGTCCGCACAGCTTATCTGGACCTCGCCAAGTCCTTCGACACCATCCCCCACTCTGGAATCTTAGATAAACTTACTAAGCTGGGCATTAATCCCTATGTTACTCGTTGGGTTGCCAACTGGCTTACTGACAGAACCCAAACTGTAAAAGTAGCCGACTCCAAATCCAGCTCCAGACAAGAGACAAGTGGAGTACCTCAGGGTTCAGTCCTGGGACCGCTCTTGTTTGACATCTACTTCTCTGCAGTACAGGCCAACACTAAGTGACCCTGGCTAACAAGGTTCACAGATGACTGCAAGATGGGAGCCATTATTGAATCCCCAAATGATGTGGATATTCTACAAAAGGGCCTTACAGAAACTGATGCTTGGTACCAGAGCCATGGGCTCAAGCTCAATGCCAAGAAATTTATAGTTATCCCCTTTGGGAAAAAAGCATGTACCCATGAATTACCACATAGATGGCAGTACACTAAACACCAAAAGTGTGATCAGAGACTTAGGGACACAGGTGAACAGTGGTCTCACCTTTGATAACCACATCACCACACAGCCTACCTGGACCTCGCAAAAGCCTTCGATACAATACCTCACTCGGGCATTATAGATAAGCTCACCAGCTTAAATATAAACCCCTATGTTACTAGATGGGTTGCAAACTGGCTCAAGGACAGAACCCACATGGTTAGAATTGCTGGAGCCATGTCAGACTCCAAACCAGTTACAAGTGGCGCCCCACAAGGCTCAGTCCTGGGACCTCTCTTGTTTGGTATATATTTCTCAGAGGTACAGGCCAACATGGATGGACTGTGGCTGACCAAGTTCGCAGATGACTGCAAACTGGGCGCCATAATCGACTCTCCAGCCGACACAAGCATCCTCTAAAAGGGCCTCATAGAAACAGATAACTGGTGCCAGAGCCATGGCCTCAAGCTAAATGCCAAAAAGTGTATAGTCATCCCCTTTGGCAAAAACAAAGTGCCCACAAATTATCATGTTGGTGGTAATCCATTAAGTACAGAAGCAGTAATTAGGGACCTAGGGACCCAAGTTGATAGCAATCTCTCATTTGACAATGACGTGGCCAAAGTGGTTAGAAAAATATTTTATACAGCCCACCTAATCATGAAGGGATTCGCATCTAGATAAGGGGAGGTCATCATGCCTCTTTACTCATCCCTCATCAGGCCCATAATTGAGTACAATGCCCCTTTTGGGATGTACCTTACCAGACACCTGCAGCACACCTCATTACTAAGGGCTTTTCATCCAGAGAAAAGGAGGTCATTGTCCCACTGTACTCATCCCTCATTAGACCCTTTATAGAATACAACACCCCATTTGGTATGTACCTCTCAAGACATTTGCAACAACTGGAAAGGCCGCAGAAATATGCTGACCATCTAAAAAAAACTGCAGCTATTCTCTGTTGCATATCACCTACTCAGAGGCGATCTCTGCTTAACATACAAGGTCATGTCAAACCCAGAGCTGTTGGACATGCTACACTTAAAGAAATCCCAATTCCTCAAGCCACACGCTCCAGGGATCTAAATCTTGTTATCACAATGAACAAAACATGCTGGAGGAATAGGTTCCTGACCCAGAGACACCCCATAATCTGGAATAGACTGCCTGTACATGTCAAGCAGAGCACCCCTTTGCCCTCTTCAAAAGGAACCTTGACGATTGGATGGGAGATAGGAAATTCACCGTGGGGATCATGTAAGTTGCCCTGCTAGACAGAGGTCCAGGGAGGTAAATACTGTGGGAAGAAATAGCCAGGGAATTGTTAAGGCTAGGCTTGTATAGGCCCTAGGGCCGATAGCCTAGTACCAACCTATGAACCTATGAACCTATGAAACAATGGCCCCCATGATTGTGCCATTAACGCATTCACCAACCCAGATCCAGCTCTGAGTTATAAAGTCCAAACTGAAGAGGGCAAATAACTGTGGCCAGAGGACTTATGGCTGGGGAGGAACTACCTCCATATTTTTAGTATCTAATAAAGTATTTCTGATTTCAACACTGTTGGTCAGTTTCCTAGCCATCTAATAATGTAATCATTGATGTTAATTTTCATCATGATGCTCAATATTTCTGCATGTGACATAGAAAATAAAGCCTTGGCCAGATCAATATACACAATATCAACCTATGATCCAAACCTTCCCAAACTCATGGACAAAAACTAATTAAGTTTGTCAATCTTAAATAAATAAAACTATGCTGATAAACGACCACTGTCCACCTGTGCCCCTAAGTCCCTTATCACACTTTTGGTGTTTAGTGTACTGCCACTTATGTGGTAATTCATGGGTACATGTTTTTTTTCCCAAAGGGATAGCTATACATTTCTTGGAAATGAGCTTGAGCCCATGGCTCTGATGCCAAGCATCTGTTTCTGTTAGGTGCTTTTGTAGAACATCTACATCATTAGGGGATTCAGAAATGGCTCCCAGTTTGCAGTCATCTGCAAACTTTGTTAGCCAGAGTCCCTTAGTGCTGGCCTGTACTTCAGAGAAGTAGATGCCAAACAAGAGTGGTCTCAGGACTGAACTCTGAGGTACTCTGCTTGTCACTTGTCTGGAGCTGGATTTGGAGTTGGTTACTTTTACAGTGTGGGTTCTGTCAGTAAGCCAGTTGGCAACCCATCGAGTGACATAGGGATTAATTCCCAGTTTAGTAAGTTTATCGATGATTCCAGAGTGGGGGATGGTGTTGAAGGCCTTGGCAAGGTCCGGATAAGCTGTGTGGACCACCTTACTTTCATCCACGGCTCTGGAGACTGATTCGAAGAAGTCAATCAGGTTGAGGAGGCAAGACCGTCCCTTTACAAAACCAAACTGGGTGGGGTCCTGTGTTTGAAGGTTGCCAATGTCTTTGTTTATAAGTTCCATGATAAGGCATTCCATGGCTTTGCAGATCATGCTTGTCAGACTGATGGGACGATAGATGCCGGGATCCAAGGTGGATCCCTCCTTGTGAAGGTAGATAACTGTAGCTGTGCACCACTCATTGGGCACGAAGCCTGAGGTGAGGTTATGATTTAACATGACACTTATATGAGTTGCCACTTCATTCTATAGTTCATGTAGTATACAGCCCGGTATGTCATCTCGTCCCATGGATGCTGTATTCTTAGCTTTGGAGAGTGCATTTTTTTACTTGTGTGGCCGTGAGTACCAGAGATTGGCAATATTTTGGTACTGAGATGAGCTCTTTAGGGGATGAAAGGTGGGTGAAGTTGGCACTGAATTGATCTGCTAGGATATTGGCAATATTTTTGGGATCAGTATATTTAATGCCATTCCGTTGTAGCTCAGAGCATATCTGAGCATTGCCATTTAGATTATTGACATAACTATAGAATGCCTTGTGGTTGTCTTTGGAATCTTTGGCAATTTTATTTTCATAACTAGCTTTGAAGGATTTTAAGAGGGATCTTAACTTCTTACCAGGGTTGGTAAAGGAGTTTTTTGCATCCTGGGATTTTCCTCTTTTCTGCAACAACTTCTTCCTTCTCTTGTATAGTTTGTTTATGGCAAGGGACCACCAGATTGGGTTCCTTTTTTTGGAGGAGACCATCTTGGTTCTGTTTGGAATGGCATGATTCATGCACAAGCGGATGTGTTCGTACAGTGCCTTAGTATAGGATTCAATGGTCGAACTTTCAGTTCTCGTCTGCATGGGTGTCATGAAGTTTGTTACTTCTGACTTGAGTAACATGAAGTTGGCTTTGGAGAAGTTTTTTATGGAGGTTTCCCTACTGGGGGGTGGGGTGGGATTCTAATCTGAAATACTAATCTTAATAAACAGTTTAGGTTGCTAGGTTTAATGGACACATTACAACTATGACAAAGAATCAAAGATATAGAGCGTAATGTAAAAAAAAATCTAAGTTTGTCCATTTCAGAGCTAAAATTTTATGTTAGTCATATGCTCTGAGCAATATACCTCAGGATTCTCAAAAGCCTGCACAGAATGCAGGATTGGTGCAGGAGCTCAAGCAGGCAATATGTGTGCCGTGCGATCCAGGAACAGCTTGCAGGGGTGTGCACGAGTGCTCCTGCACTTATCCTGCATGGACTAAGCCCTGGTATGCAAATTACCCCATTTGCAAGTGAAATCCATGTAAATGAGATGATTTTGCAATCCAGGAAGCTTTCAACAGTCTGTGCAATACTAGTGCTATCTGCAGAAATGTACTCAGTTAGTAACAGACTACATTTCTGCAAAATCCAAAAAGGAGCTATGACAGCTCCAAATAAAGGCTGCATATCATGTAGTAAGCATGCCAATGGTCAAGTATAAGGCCATTGCCATTGCAAACAATACAAAAAATAATAAAAAAAATCAACTTTTATTTATTTTTTTTCCGATCTCGGCTGTTTAAGCGTAAGGCAGTGGTGCGCAAACAGGATTGGGGGGGGGGTAATAAAATAAACCTAAAATAAGCATTCTGACTAAAATCAGTATTCTGCCATGCAAGTCAATGGCAGGCAGAAGACAACCTGGCCATTGAGTAGTGGTTACTAAGGGGGGAGGCTCAGTGTGAGACATGTAACTATGCATTAGCAGGCAAACCTATGCAAATGAGGGGAAGGATAGTGAATCCCAGTTTTCCCCAGCATGTGAGTCAGGTCCCAACAGTGTAAGAGTAGGAATAGCTTGGTGCAAGCCCATGAGTTAGGGGGACATCAAGGGGGGATGTCAGGCATACTGTAAGCAGATTGGAGCCCTGTGGCTCGGGTTTGCTCCTAGCTTAACATAGCTAAGCTAGGGAGTGTGTCTAAACCTGCCTAGCAGTCTTTGCAAAGCCTAAGCGGGTGTGCGTGCTGCGCACTGGGTTTTACAGGAAGAAAAAAGAAGCTAAACAGGAAATAGCAGCAGTGTGCACATTTGAGCACTCTGTTTGTGCGGCGTGCACATGGGCGTAAACAGGAAGGCAATGGGAGAGGAAAACAACAGTAGGAAGGTAATCAAGGAGTACTAGCTTAGTTGGTAGGTGAAATGTATCAGAATCATTCAATTACACAGGCAGCAGCCCAGCCCAGCCCAGAACACTACTATAAACTAAGCAAACACCTACCCTTCTGGTTTTTCCCACACTCTATACCACCGGTGTATAGAAGCAGGGACATTTTAACAAACAAACCTACAAAATGAGAAAGGTTGCAGCAGGCAACATAGAACAACATGTGCAAGATTCTGAGGGCTGTGAGGAAGTGAATGCTGCCAATCAACCCACAGTGAGGAGATGGAGAAGAGTGTACAGACCCAGTATAACCTACCAGGGGCTACATGAGCTGGAGATAGTGGAGCACTATAGGGTGGACAGAGACCTCCTACAGCAAATTGTTGAGCTGTGCCGGCCATGCCTGACACACCAAACTGACCAAGGGGAACCCATCTCAGTGGACACCAAGATATGTGTAGGCCTAGGAATACTAGCCACCGGTACCTCCCAAAGCTCAACTGGGGATATCATGGGGATCTCACAGGCATCAGCATCCAGAGTATTCCACCAGTTCCTGGATGCCATGTCAGCACATGCCAGTGATCACGTATATTTCCTCAACACCCATGAGGTTTTGGCCAGCAATATGCATCTCTTCCACCAAATAGCAGAATTCCCTGAGGTAGTAGGTGCTATAGACTGCACGCACATATGCATCAAAGCTCCACCTGGTGATCAGGGTGGGGCCTACATCAACCACAGGGGAATCCCCTCCATCAACTTCCAGGTTGTCTGTGATGCCGAGGGCATTATAATGAATGTGTGTGCTGGCTGCCATGGAAGCTATGATGATTCCCACATATGGCATCTGATACAGCTGCACCAGAGATTTGCCAATGGGGACATCCTCTATGGTCACCTAGTGGGGGATGCTGGTTACACACTTGAGCCATGGCTGATGACACCCATCAGAAATGCACACACACCTGAACAACAGTGCCATAATGAGGCACACACAGAGACCAAACTTATAATAGAGCATGTGTTTGGGATGCTCAGGTTATGGTTCCAGTGTCTGGACACATCCGGTGGAGACTTGCAGCACTCACCAGCTACATGTACCCAAATTGTTATGGTATGTGCCATGCTACACAATATGATCCTGTGGAAACAGCTGCAGCAGGAACAGCATGGTGCAGGGCCACACAGCCCCCCACCAATGCCAAGGCCTGCACAGGCACAGAGTAACTCGGAGGAGGAACAACCTGAGCCTGCCCCAGTAGGCAGATGGAGGCATGCCCAGTATGCCAAGGCCGTGACAAAGAGACAATGCATAGCACATACACTGACACAATAGGGGCCTAGGGAATGACACCTCTGTCTGACTCACACATACAATAAAAGGGATGTCAAACATGACACTACCTGTGCTCAACCATGTATAGGGAATGTACTATGTTTCTCTGACATAGACAGCCCTCCAATACCATCCGCAATTCTGGCATACCCTCAAGGTAAGTCAATCAATCTACCAATTGCCAAATGAAGTAGAATGTGTTGTTGCTTGTATCTATGGCATGGATGTGAGCATGCAAGGGAATTGGGTGGCTGAATGCTATTGCAGCAGACAGCAGACACCCATAGTGGCATCATGACATCCATAACACATACTGGACTCACCATAGTAGCCAGTACTACACAGGGTGACAAAACCAACTGCAGGAAATGTGCTGAGAAACATGTGTGTCCATATGACTCACGCATGCCAGTCAGGATGGTTCACATACCCAACAATAGTCTCAGCCAGCAGGACAGGTGTAGAGAAACACAAACAGAGCCTGCGCTATGGCCTCTGAATGATGGCTATGATTAACCTCCTCCCCAGGCCTACACAGACAGACTACAGCAGGCCAGGCAGTGAGATGTTAGTTCTGAAGGGTAGGAAGACAGACACTTATATGTAGGGCAACTAAAGCTATGATCTGTAGTACACTGTTATGCCTCTAGTCAGCATGATAGGTAGGAATACAGAATGAAATGGAGTACCTGACATACCAGTACTGTCATAGCAAATGTGTACAACTGTCTGGTGTGCCCCCTATCTGATGTAGTAATGTAGTAACAGTTAGGTGTACCCCTCCAATCCTGTATAGAAATGTAGAAATAGTCAGGTGTGCCCCCCACCCTACATAGTAATGTAATAACAGTCAGGTGTGCCCCCCCAATCCTGTGTAGAAATGTAGAAATAGTCAGGTGTGTCCCCATCTTACATAGTAATGTAATAACAGTCAGGTGTGCCTCCCCCATCCTATGTAGAAATGCAGTAACAGTCAGGTGTGCCCCCCAATCCTGTGTAGAAATGTAGAAATAGTGAAGTGTGCCTCCCCCATCCTACATAATAATGTAATAACAGTCAGGTGTGCCCTTCCCAATCCTGTGTAGAAATGTAGTAATAGTCAGGTGTGCCTCCCCCATCCTACATAGAAATGCAGTAACAGTCAGGTGTGCCCCCCAATCCTGTGTAGAAATGAAGTAATAGATGTACCCCCATCCTACTTAGAAATGTAGTAACAGTCAGGTGTGCCCCCCCACTCCTGTGTAGAAATGTAGAAACAGTCAGGTGTGCCCCCCCACGCTATGCAGAAATGTAGTAACAGTCAAAGCCAAATGATCGATGGATACCCTGCAGTGACAGCATGCTACCTGTCGGTGTACAACACAAAGGTCAGCACTGCAGCACAAACTACCTGGACTCACTCCACACATTCAATACAGATGGCCATACTGGGCATGCTCACACACTTAGAGAAATGAAGGCAATGTCAGTCAACAACATACTGAAAGGTCATACTGGGCATGCTCATGCACTTAAACACATGAAGGCCATGTCTGCAAACACCAGTGGACAAGACATATCTGGCAGTTGCAGTTGTTACTGCAAACACTCATCAGTATGCACCACTCATGACTTGCACACACAATGGATAGGAATACAGACATATATGTCAGGACAACACACTATAATAAGCCAAAGGTAGACATACATGGATGTGTGGAAGAGGGTGACTGTGACAAGGAGCCATCCAGGCCTGTCCCACCCAGCACACAGCCAAAGGGCCCCAAACACATGAGGTGCAGATGTCACTCACTGCAGATACTAGCCACCAGTATCTGTGAACATTACAGACTATGTAGTGCACGTGCCAGCTGTGCAATGACTGTACAAGGAAGTAGTCATCTAGCAGCTGCATACACGTACCTGTAAAATATGACCCTGTGTGTGCCCACATGTGACATGTCAACCCCTAGATGAATGGGTAATGGCCCATGCACACACACTGCCCTCCCCATAGCCCTACTATGACAAGCCTGCTGAGGTCATCCAATGTGAAATACAACTTTGGGAGAGTTGCAGCCCAGTAATCTCCATGGCATGTCCCATAACTGCATACTGCTGTAGTGTGATAAACTAGTTAGGTAGTAGTTCTAATCTCAGTCTTGGCAAGTGTGTGTATGTGTGTGTGTGTCTGTCTGACTGTGTAGTGATCAATTCTTTTTAGTTTACTCACACTCCCTACAATTCATATACTCAACTTTGGCAAGGCTGCTGATGTCACCCACTTAGAAATACACCTCTGGGAAGGCTGTAGCCCAGTAATCTCTGTAGCATGCCCTGTAACTGCATACTGCTGTAGTGTGATAAAGTAATTAGGTAGGTGTTCTAATTCCAGAGATGGCAGGTGTGTATGTGTCTCTCTGACTCTGTGTAGAGAGCAATGCTTTTTAGGGTACTCACACTCCCTACAATTCATATACTCAGCTTTGGCAGTGCTGCTGATGTCACCCACCTAGAAATATACCTCTGGGTAGGTTGTAGCACAGTAATCTCCATAGCGCATGCCATAACTGCATACTGCTGTAGTGTGATTTAGAACTGTGGTAGGGTTCCATCCCCACCCATGGCAGTTCTGGATGTGTGTGTTTCGATGTCTGTTTATGGAGCAATGCATTATAGGCTAGTCTCACTCAGTACATTTCAAATGGCCTACTTTGGCAATCCTGCTGATGTCATTCATTGTGAAATATACCTTTGGGGAAGGGGTTATCCAGGAATCCTCATGGTGCGTCCTATAACAGTTCCATGCTGTAGTGTGATATAGACCTCTGTTAGGGTCAGTTGTGGATGTTTTATGTGTGTGTCACTGTCTGTGTAGAGAGCAATGCATTTTAGGCTAGTCACATGCAGTACATTTCAAATTGCCTACTTTGGCAATCCTGCTGATGTCATTCATTGTGCAATACACCTTTGAGAAAGGAGTCTGTAAGTAATCTCCGTGGTGCGTACTATAAGTGTGTAGTGTAATAAACTAGTTAGGTAGGGGTTCTACTTCCAGACATGACAGGTGTGTGTGTGTGTGTGTGTGTGTGTGTGTGTGTGTGTGTGTGTGTGTGTGTGTGTGTGTGTGTGTGTGTGTGTGTGTGTGTGTGTGTGTGTGTCTGTGTGTGTTCGTAACTCATATCCTGTGTGGAGGTGGTTGTGAGTGTGTGACACCTGTGGCCAATGTGGAGCGGGTTTTGCATATTTCTTAAATGGTGGCCCTACTGTATATCACAATGTCCACTGTACAGGGTTAACAAATTTGAAATAGCTGAGAGGCTGAGGTGTAAAGCCATACCCATACATGTGACATCAAGGCCAGGCAATCACAGTTAGTAACCTCAGTATTACCCAGAGCACACTCTCAACCCATGTCTCATACACACACACACACACATGCCTAGACACAAGCCGATATATGGGTAGTACACTGCATATTGGCCATTGATAGTAACTATGGGGTGATAGCAGTGGACTACAGAGGGCATGGCACCCTGTCCACATACATGCATACATTGCATCTTCCCCATGTTCCCCAATGGACACCTGCAACACATGTGGTGGCATCACATGTGACCCACATAGGACATACTATGCCTGACAACATGCCCTGTATGGACAGATGCCACTAACACCAGGGAATGCTGCTAACATGCTATCAATGTAGGTGCAGGGAAAACTTGCTACCCATTACCAGTTCCCGCCACAGGTAGGCAAGACTGGCACATCTGATGATAATCTGTGTTCACAACATGGGCCAGACACCCCAGGTATAGTTTTACATGTCACTGTACATGCATGTAGGAGGTGTGCACATCCCAGACACTGCCCATGGCATGGACTAAGGAACACATACATGGCAAGTGATGCACAGCATTGGCCACACACAATACTCACCCAGGTGACTGGATGGGGATACAATGCCCACCTGTTGGGCAAATGCAGACAGTACAGCCCTGAACCAGAATGCAGACCATTGTTATGTGGCCTGATGCCAAGGTATACCCGTCACCTAGCCTTGTACAGCCAACTGGCAGAGTCGACCACCACACACTCATGCAGACATGCACCCATGCGTGTCAGTACTGGCACCCTGTGTGTTTGTGTGTGTATTGTATGGTCATATGTTCACATCCATCCTCCCTACAACCCCCATTGGCATACTGAAGCATGCTGTCTGATGTCAGACACCTCCCCATACCCTTTGCCCATACAACCCCCATATGACCCGTGTGGTGCATGCGCTACCTGCACAGTGATATGTTGTAGCAATCCCACTACTGATGAGTTTACCTGGCCCTGCCAAGTGTGTCAATGTGTGTGCGTCCCTGTGAGAGTGTGGCTGTGTTGATGCTGGCACCTGTACATGCGGCAGGCACATGTACGTCACCTACCATATAGCTACCATATTCCTGTTGCAGATGTCACTCACCATCACATATATGTTCTGAGGGCTCCACAATAGGTAACCCATGTGATGCATGCAATAACTGCATAGAACTGTGATAGCACTACATAGTCATCAGGGGGTTGATACTCTGTGCTGGTAGGTGTGTGACACAAACAACCTTAAGTTTTACTCTCCCACCCCTCCCTGATTTGTCTTTGCCTCCATCTGCCTCTCCCACTTCCTGTCTGGTGGATGTGGAGACCTACACCTGCCTTGCTTAGGCAGCAACATGTGTATTTTAAGTGATGCTCATGATCAGCTGATGGCCTGTGCATGAATTGAAGCCCTCCCCTAGCTGATTGCATGTGGAACAGCTGTGGTAACCTTCCCTTAGCCAATTGCATGGAAACACACTCCAATATCTAGGATCATCATGTTGGTGTTGGCCCTTTTCATTCACTGTGAGCAGGAACTCGATCTGTTGTTTGGCAAACAGCATCTCAGATGGATTCGGGATTTACCTCTAACAACATACACTGTGGAAACAGGGCAACACATAGGAGGGGGATGTGCCTGACTTGACTACAGACTGTAAGTGCTGCTATACTGCATTTGGAGTAATGTTGGTTTAACAGTTTGTGTGGATATGGCTGTCCTACATGTCTCAATATCTGTGATGTCAGTTCCATGTTTATGTGGAATCCCCATCTGCAGGGTCATCTGCAGACTGGGCAGTGTTGTCCCTTTGGTTTCATATGTTACCCATGGAGCATCTATCTGTGGAATGTAAAAGGAAGTGTGAGGATTGCAGTCTGTAGATGGTGAAAGCCGTGACAGTTACTGACTTCATATCCCTCATAGGACATATGTAACAACAAACCTTGTTACAACAGTAAATGTATGAGGTTATCACAGCAACATGTCAATATTGGCCCTGTGTATGTGCTGCCAGCCACAACTCTGCCAACCTGTGTACATATGATGTGCATTGCGTGGTGCATATGTGTTGTACACCATAAATAGTGTCATCATATCTGATAAGAAGCCAGTGATATATCAGACTGCTACACATGTTATGTACAGTAGGGGGTTATAGTTGATGACATAACCTGGACATTCTGTGGATGTTTGTGCAGTACTGAGGCCTGTGTACTTATGGTGAATGTTGACGGTATGTGTATTGTTAATATGTACTTTAGCCTGTGTACAGACTGTGGTAGATGTCATTGTTCTAGGTCCCATACTATTTGATGTTACATACTGCTCCACTGTATGCTACCGTATTGGCGTACATGTTTGTAGGGCCATACAAAGACATGTCCCATAGCACAGACAGCCATTAGACCAAACTGTGTAGCAGCACAATATATGTAGGGTCAGTCTGTGAGTGGCACATATGACGATGGTGTCGAACAGATAGTCCATCTACTGCAATATTATGCTAGCTTAACATATGTGGCTGTGGCTGTGTTCACATTGGTTGTGGTTATGCACTTTCACAAAGGTGTATCTTACCCTGCACTGTGACATGCCTGTAGAGCCTGCTATATATGCAGGTAGATGTGCATTCCCCCATAGGAGATGTAGGCCAGTGTTGAGCCAGTCTGCTTGTAGACTGCACAGTGTATTGTTACATGCCTAACAGCTTAGTATACTTACCTAATGAGATGTCATGTGCAGATACTTGCCAGATGTACTGCTGCCGGGCCTCCCTTAACAGTCATGTATGTCAGACAGAGCAGTGGGTTGCTGTACAGATGTATATCAACATATAGTGAGTAGTATGTGACCATGGCACTCCTGTACCAGCAGTTATTATCTGTCAGGCCAGACAGGGGTGTGTGAATGCATAACCTATGATGGCAAATGTATACCAGTCGTTATGTGTTATATCCATCTACATGGCTGTCTACATCCATATTGTCAGGCATGGTACACCCGTTTTGCACTAAGGGGTTATGTGTATACCTCTGGACTGTACAGAGTGTGTCAGAATGTCCAGATATATTGGCCAATACCTCTGCTACACTCCATGTCCAGGACATATGATGGGAATATATGTATATATAATTATCCAGATAGCCATATATATATATATATATATATATATATATATATATATATATATATATATATATATATATATATATGATTACACATGTGCAGTACTTCCAATTACCACTGTCATGGCAACTACCTACTATAAATCTCTACATCATGTGGTTGTGATCCCTTTACATTTCCTGTGTGATGGACATCATTCCTGTGTGTGGGCATCAGTGTTACAGACAGCAGGTAGCAATACCTCTCCCAGGAGAACCGGCACACTCAGGGCAGCTATATATTTGTAGGAGGTTCAAGAACTACAGACAGAGTGTGAGTAGAGTTGTGTTATGCTTTATATAGTACTGGTGTTACAGGATGTGTGTGTGTACATACTAGTTTACCTTGGAACGCAGTCTGTCTGCAAAGCTCAACTGTGGGCCTATCCTCTTGGTGGCCAGAGGTGTGCCTATCATGTTATTTATGTCCACCACACAGGTCCTGTGTCAGATATATCACTGGCAGTGTGTGTGTTGAGTGCTATCAGTACATGGCTACATCCATTTCTGCTTCTAACCTCAATTCCCTGACTAAGGATATGTTGCAGACTATCCTGTAACACCAGCAACTTGCTTAGTGCATGGCAACAGTTTTCCACATATGTGCCTGTGTTCCAGCCTCTGTCCTCCACCTGCATGCCAAGCTTTGCACATATGACATGCTGTCAGGGGTTCTTCTGTAGTGGGCTGTGAGTATATCACACTGCCATTGCTGCCATCAGTCCACTGCTGTTGTATCCCCCACACATATGGTGGTGCTGGGGCCATATATGTGTGGGTGTCACCTACACAATTCATGTGTGCCCTTATGCACTCAAGAGGCCAGTGTATGTAACAGTGGTATATAACCCTGTATTATTGAGTCTGGGGGGGGGGAGCACCATAAATGACCTAGGCTGTTACAAAATGTGGGGGCATCAGGGGTGAGCTGTCTTAAGGTATCTGGATGTACACTACCATATACTTCACCTATATTTACATTACTTACATAAATTGGGATAATGTAAGCCTACTGCCTCCTGCCATACAGCCTGTTCTGTTTGTCAGTGTGCTTGCGATGGTGTCAGTTATGCCTTGTTATGTAACAGTTACAACCCATTTGGTCATATGATGTCCTTACCACCTACTGTGTTTGTACAGAGTGCAGATAGAGGCTGCTGTACTATACACCTGCATTGCATACTGTTAATTGTTTGGTATCCTATGGCCCAGTCTGTCTTTACTATTGTACAATTTGAAGGCCTTGGCCTGGACAGCAACAGTTGTGAACCTTTCCAGACTACTGTATTAGTATAACTGTTTCACAGCTGCATTACTCTGTTAATATGGATGTCAGTGTCTGAACAGCTATATGACATGGCATATAGTACTGTAACAGTACACAAATAAAGGTTTTCTATTTCTGCAAACCTGTGTGTGGTGTTTTTTCCTATGACCTCTCTGTGGGTATATGTTGTAGGCAACGATTGTCATTTGTATGGGTGGCCCATACAGTGTCCAGTTGTTCAGGTTTTAACTGTAGGCATAGTTGCTGTTCCATATTGTGTGCACCTTCTACATTTGTATCTTACTGTACATATATCTGTGTGTATGTGTAGTCACATGTATATCTATCTATATATATATATATATATATATGTGTGTGTGTATATATATATATATATATATATATATATATATATATATATATATATATATATATATATATATAGAGAGAGAGAGATAAATATATATATATATATATATATATATATATATGTGTGTATGTGTGTGTGTGTATATATATATATATATATATATATATATATATATATATATATATATATATATATATAGAGAGAGAGAGAGATACATATATATATATATATATATATATATATATATATATATATATGTGTGTGTGTGTGTGTGTGTGTGTGTGTGTGTGTGTGTGTGTGTGTGTGTATGTGTGTGTGTGTGTGTGTGTGTGTGTGTGTGTGTGTGTGTGTGTGTGTGTGTGTGTGTATATCTGTATATGCATATATGTGTCTGTGTATCTGTATCCTGGAGATGTTAATAGCTTCCACATTTTACATTTCTTATGGGAGGTAGACTGTAATGCATGATATGTTACCAATACCAGCCTGACATCATACAGGTGGGATGTAGTACTGTTAACATCTTGTTTCCATGTTGTGTCAGGTCCGGGTTGTAGGATCTGCAACACTTGGTAGTGTATTGCAGGGCAGAGGTGTTTGGCTGTGGGGGGGTGGATGCCTATTCATACATGACGTATGTGTGTGGGGCCTCTCAACCCCCATTAACAGTGCATGTGGACATATGTGTTTTTCTTAATCTACCATTGCTATCTACAGATGTATGGCCATATATGCCTATATAGATATATATCTGCTTACATATATATAACTATGTCCGTATATACCTACATAGATATATATCTGTGTACACATATGTAACTTGCTGTGTATATGTAGACATATAGGTGTAGACACATATATGTGTCGATGTAGGCATTTACATGTATATATGTTCATATATATTAATATATATGTATATATTTTTAGACATATATATATATATATACATATATAGATATGTTGTATCTGTTTAGATATATGTAAACACACATACATCTAGATGTTGGTATACATTCTGTGTACTGTTGCATGAGTCAACTGGATGATATGTTTCTGTAAACATCAGATTTATTTTTATCTGGCATGGCTTAGTGGAAATTCACTTTGTCTATGGTGTGAAGGGTCCTGGGTTTGAGACTTGTAGGAGCTGTTTATTTTGTTGCTGGGCAGAACATGGCCTGTTGGATAGAGAGAGATTAAGGCACTTTAAAGCAGTTATAAGCAGGTTTGCGAGGAGGTAAGCACTGCTAACTTCTGGTTACAGTTTCTTATACTCAGCTTCTACATTGCTTCACCAGTGTAGGCATTGCTTACCCCTGTGCAAACAGGCTTAAACCCGCTTACTGCTGCTTAAAAGTGCTTACTCCCACTTACCCCCGCACTAATTTCTTTAAAAGAAAAGAAAAGAAAAAGGGATTGATAGGAAAGTGGTAAACAAAGACGCACAAAGAGGGAAAAACAGTAGGGAAAATAGCCAGGGATGTGCAGGAAGGGAGTAAGGAAAGTCCAGAGCTGCCATTTCATCTACAGCAACAGCTGTGCATATACACTGAATTTGAAGGTTTGATTTGGACACTCAAACACGTGGGTGTGGCTGAGGACAACAATAATTCACTGTGATGCCAATTAGACCGGATTACATGTATCCAGTGGACATGTGTGCAAAATGGACAGCTATGTATGTGGCAAGATTTTTTTTGTGGGAACAGATTGCCCTTTTTTTTCTTTTTCAGGTGAGAGTGGGATGTTGGGGAGGGGTAGTAGGTATATTTGGGGAGGAAGGTTGAGTAGGTTAACAGACAAGACAAACAAGATGCATACAGGGGCGGTATATGACACGTGGGGGAAAACACCTTGGATGGGGAGGGGTGTTTGGAAGTCACAAGCCCATGAGCCCCCAAATGGAAACATTGGGACTGAGGTCCCCAACCATGGGCAGTCACCACTGCACCTTCATGGCCCCAAAGGTGGCTGTGCTGGGGCTGGGTAGGCTCACCCTCTAATTGCACCACTCGGCCCTCAAGCTGGCATAGCTGGTCTCAAAATTCCCTGTCAAGCTCCCTACGCACCATGGCCTGGACCTGACAGCAGGTGACAGGTACCTCTCCGCCCCCGCTCCCACACACACATACATCTAGATGTTGGTATACATTCTGTGTACTGTTGCACGAGTGGACTGGATGATATGTTTCTGTAAACATCAGATTTATTTTTATCTGGCATGGCTTAGTGGAAATTCACTTTGTCTATGGTGTGAAGGGTCCTGGGTTTGAGACTTGCAGGAGCTGTTTATTTTGTTGCTGGGCAGAACATGGCCTGTTGGATAGAGAGAGATTAAGGCACTTTAAAGCAGTTATAAGCAGGTTTGCAAGGAGGTAAGCACTGCTAACTTCCAGTTACAGTTTCTTACACTCAGCTTCTACATTGCCTCGTCAGTGTAGGCATTGCTTACCCCTGTACAAACAGGCTTAAAGCCGCTTACTGCTGCTTAAAAGTGCTTACTCCCACTTACCCCCGCACTAATTTCTTTAAAAGAAAAGAAAAAAAAAGGGGGTTGATAGGAAAGTGGTGAACAAAGGCGCACAAAGAGGGAAAAACAGTAGGGAAAATAGCCAGGGATGTGCAGGAAGGGAGTAAGGAAAGTCCAGAGCTGCCATTTCGTCTACAGAAACAGCTGTGCATATACACTGAATTTGAAGGTTTGATTTGGACACTCAAACACGTGGGTGTGGGTGAGGACAACAATAATTCACTGTGATGCCAATTAGACCGGATTACATGTATCCAGTGGACACGTGTGCAAAATGGACAGCTATATATGTGGCAAGATTTTTTTTGTGGGAACAGATTGCCCTTTTTTTTCTTTTTCAGGTGAGAGTGGGATGTTGGGGAGGGGTAGTAGGTATATTTGGGGAGGTAGGTTGAGTAGGTTAACAGACAAGACAAACAAGATGCATACAGGGGCGGTATATGACACGTGGGGGAAAACACCTTGGATGGGGAGGGGTGTTTGGAAGTCACAAGCCCATGAGCCCCCAAATGGAAACAGTGGGACTGAGGTCCCCAACCATGGGCAGTCACCACTGCACCTTCATGGCCCCAAAGGTGGCTGTGCTGGGGCTGGGTAGGAGGTCCAGGCTCACCCTCTAATTGCACCACTCGGCCCTCAAGCTGGCATAGCTGGTCTCAAAATTCTCTGTCAATCCCCCTACGCACCATGACCTGGACCTGATGGCAGGTGACAGGTACCTCTCCGCCCCCGCTCCCGGGGGGGGGGGCGAGCCCCCATCCCCTGCTGTGGTTCCACCCAAAGGTGGTGCAGGGCCATCAGAGGAGGAGGCCCCAGGCTGGGCCCCAGACATGCTGGTACCCAGTGCCATGGCCAGCTGAGGTGGGACAGGTGGGTCAGCTGGGACCAGCCTTCCCACACGAGCTGTGGTGTTGCAGTTTTTAAGAAAGATATCAGTTAGTCATAGTCAACAGCATTCAGGATTAGTTATAACAGCATGCATAGGTATTCCCTTTAACCCAAGACACCGGTTTACAACAGTTGCAGAGCAAGCAGAACACATGCATGTATGGGACAACGGTTGCCATTACAACAGCATACAGGTTTCATTTATGGCAACAGGCCACCAATATGGGAGTATTTTAACATGGCACATGCATAGAACCAAATGTGAATATTTATAAACCAATAGGACATATGTCCCAACAAAAAAACTAAACTAATGTTATTTACTCCTTTTAAAACCGACATTCTAGACAATACCATCATCACCAGTCAAAATAATACACCCCTTGAAATAGTATCTAATACAAAACTGTTAGTTGTCCTAATTGGTGACCAACTCAAGTTTAACACTCATTGTCAAGCAAATATCAAGAAAACACACAAGAAACGTGGCATGCTCTATCACCACAATCGGTACATCTCCGCCCCCACCAAACTAACACTTGCTACGACATACCTTATCCCATCCCTCCTTTACAGAGCCCCACTCCTCACCAACCTACAATCCTCCCTAAAAGCTAAACTATCCTCCTGTTACTATAAAATTTCAAAATTTGCAACAGGCCACAGATTCCTAACACATCACTGTACTGCCCTTCACAAACTCAACTGGCTTGAACTACCTAACTACCTCACCTATATTCAACTCGCTCAAGCCTATAAACTAATCTTTAACCCCTCTCTGTCCCTCCCTAGCCACCACCTTTAAGATACAACAACCCAATAGATCCCTAAGATCAAACTCTCAAAATCTCACAAACCCACAAAAATCTTCTGTCCTTCTCCATAGCCCACCTGTAGAATTCTCTTCCTCCACTAATCCACACAACTAGCAGCCTATCTGTCTTCAAAGTCTTACTCCACTCTCATCTAACTTCCAAATGGGAATGCTCCTGTACCCATCCTGCATGAAATTCCCAACCCAAGCTACTCCCCTACATCCAGCAGACCTCTTAACATCCTACTATTATTACTTAACAGCTATAAGCACCTATTGTACTCATACACCTGTATATATACAAAATTGTATAACACTGAAATAAGCATCCAAACATCCTACTATTACTGCTTTACTCCAATAAGCATCTACTATATCCATACACTTGTACATAAATATAATGGCATAAAACTGTAATGAGCACCTATTCCAACCAACAGACTTTGTACCTAAATTAAATGTTTAATCACAATATTTTCTTCCTAATGTATGCATTTGTTTTGTATTTTCCCCATTTTTGGGTATTACTACATTATCTATTGGTGGTGGTGCTGCGGTAGCGTTGTCGCCTCACAGTAAGACGCTGTCCGGTTCACTTCTCAGCAAGAGCGTCTTCTGCATGGAGACATCCGTGAATGGGCATACCTTCGTTGAAGGTTGTGCATCAGGCCTGGCAAGCTAGTACGTAAAAATCAACTGCCAATCATTAGCGGACCGGAGTTCCGCTGTGGCGACCCCTAACCGGGAAAAGCCGAAAGACACAAACAAACTACATTATCTATTGTTATAATTGCTTTGCAATTAACTTCTAATTGTTTTTGATTCATGTACTGGAGCTTTTCTCCCCAGGACTCTATTGAAAATGGACTCCTGGTGGCCCAATGGACCATCCTGGCAACAAAATGCAAATAAATAAATAAATAAAAGTTTGGAGCATACACGTACCCATTGAGGTGCATAATAAGTTTATTGTTGCACATATGGAGGGGGTGAGAGAGAGAGAGAGAGAGAGATCAACTAACAACTAATATATCCATGTAGTTTTCACAACTTTCTTAGTCACTGCAGTGATCTGTCCCTTACATGTATTATTACACTACCCAATGTCCTTGCGTTGTACAATTGTATGTTTGTAGATTAGTATATGTGTGGACTGTGTCATACATATAGTCTACACCTTTTACCTGTTATACCTGTTGAGAAAATCATTGTTAACACTACCTAACAATTTCTACACATACTCCCATATTCCATGCTTGTAGACAAGTATATAAGTGACCTGTGTTGTACCTACAGTCTACACCTCTTACCTATTATAGCTGTGGAGAAAATCTTTGTTAACACTACTTGACAAATTCTACACATACTCCCAGATTCCATGTTGCTGTTATACACATACATAACAATCTGTTATTGCACACACTCTGCGCAAGGTGTGACAGGATGCAGGTGTTAATGTGACATATATTGAGAATTGCTCTCATACACTTTGGATGAGATGCTGCAATGACAGGTTTGTTTCCACATACATTCTCTTTTTATGTTCATGTCTGACTATCCATTATATGTCAGTATATGCTGCCTACATTTCTTGGATCATCACACTGATTTGTCAGGGGAACAGGTTACTGGGCAGAAGATTTGGGCCATTTATCTGGACATGCTGGACAGATCAGAACAGTTGAGGGGTATGACTATGCATACAGCTTACTACCTGAACATTCTGCCACAGTCTGTACAGTTGATGGTTATTATTATGCTTACAGCGTACTATCTGAACATTCTAGCAATGTCTGTACAGTTGTTGGGTCTAATTATGCATACAGCTTTCTATCTGAACATTCTCACAAACTGTGTATAGTTGTGGGGTGTGATTATGCCTACAATTTACTACCACTCCCGGGATTCAAAACCCTGCTGTGTGTGGTAAAAATATTACAGTTGACATCACAGTACACTGTGCTATCAGGGACTTGGTGTGAAGCATTCCAATGGTTTCTGTCTAAGTTTCCCTCAGTTGTTCTATATGACTAACCTCTTGGGACTTCCAACATTGTTATACTGACCTTCCTACACATTTTACCTGTGTTCAACAGTGTGGGTAACACTGCTTAATACAACAGCACTATTTATAGATTGCAACACTACAGCAACATGTGAAAGCAAGATGTACACAAGCACTCCAGGGGTTATATATTTATTCACACCTTTATTTCCACGCAACCTATATGACAGTCTTCTTGCCATATTATCTGGTTTATTCAGTACATCCCATACACAGTAGATTTTTATACTGGTACAACACTTTCCAGAACTGTTATATTTTTCTGTTATGACAGTTGTTGTTTGTCTTTCGGCTTCTCCCGGTTAGGGGTTGCCACAGTGGAACTCCGGTCTGCTAATAATTGGCAGTAGATTTTCACGAAAGCCGAGGTGCCAGCTCGACGTCCAACCTTCAACGAAGGTACGCCCACAGTACATGCAGTAATATTACTAACCTGCCTCGTGATGCAGCCTTTGCAGCCTAGCAGCAATGGCTTTCTGGTTCGCAGCCCCCTCATCTGCAGCTGTTAGAGAAATACAGTGATATTTAGCCATTACCTATCCATAGTATACACAAGCTAGGCAATCATTATTTACGTAGTAGAATGTGTACTTAGTGCTGGAGCATCAGCCATCTGACTTGCTTCTTGGATCCACTGGTCCAAGAGATCACCCCTCCACCACTTCAGGTCAGCATGGTGATGCCTGACCTACTCACCAGTCTGGGGGATACTAGTGGCACTGGTGAGGTTACTGGTGTGACTGGCCCAAGCCTCCACTTTATACTGAGAGCCCTGGTACAGTCCCTGCAGTAGTCTCTCCTCATGGTGTTTTACCAGGAGCCATACCATGAATCTGGACTTCTGGGTGCCCTAGCACTATGCTCTAAATTGAGTGTGTTCCTCAACTCCAGCCATTCTGCCTACAGTAGGGAGCTGTAACCAGTTATGGGAATTATTGGCACCTGTGGGGTTTAAATACACCCAATTTCCACACTTTCCCATGATTGGATGATTTTGAAAAGGCTAAGCTATGGGCACACCTGCTTACCTAATGTTGGCATTGCTTAAAGGGGCATACCACTGGGGAGATTGAGTTAGCCGGCCTACACATTGCTTATCCCAACTAAGCTGAGCTGTGCAATGCTTAGCATTGCTTAATATTTCATTTGCATTATATTTTCCTTTTGGCATTGATTTATTATTCGTTACATGTTATATATGTGTCTGGTATCTGTGATTAATGTGTACATACACTTTATGGGGTCCTGAGGACTTCAACACTTTATTACAATAACAACTCACATCTGGCCTTATTGCAGTACTCCAGTTCACATATTTATGTTATGTAGCAGGTTATACAACATCACACTGTACATAGATTCCTTTCACATGTTCAGTTTGATTTTCCTATGGTGAGGATATGTTTGTTGAAACCTCAATCTTATGTACTTCTATGATGGCTTAGTGGTTAGCTACTGTGACTGTAGTGTACAGGGTCTTGGGTTCAAGCCTTGCAGAGGCTGTTTATTTTGATGCTGAGCAGAACACGGGCCATTGGATACAGAGTGGTTAAAGTACTTTGAAGCAGTTGTAAGCAGGTTTGCGCGGAGCTAAGCAGTACTTACTTACGGTTGCAGTTTCTTACATTCAGTTAGCTTCTACTTTGCTTAATCTGTGTAGGCAATGCTTACCTCCATGCAAATGCATTTAAACACACTTTCTAGTGCTTACATATGCTTACTACTGCTTATTTGTGCTTAAACCTGCTTACTAGTGCCTTTTTCATTATGGCACTAACACTTCACATGTGCATTCCCTGCAGTCTTCCAGTTCATAAATATATGTTTTAGTGGGTTTTGCAACAAAAATATTGGCTATAACGTGCTTTGCCATGTAAAACAGACTGTGCTGCATGCTGCAGTGAGACTCAAACCAAGAATGCCTGCTTGTTAAGGGAATGCTCTGCCCACTACACTATTGCTGTGCTGCTTCATTTGCATATATCTTCATTGTTATCCTCTTCAGCCTTTTCAGAAGCTTTAACCATAGCTAAGTGATGGGCATACCCGTGGACCTATGGGTAGCTTTAATCAGATTTTTAAAAGACAACAAATGGGATTCTACCTTTTATTTTTATGTATTGTTGCTGTTGTACACATAGGAGACTGTTGGTGGGGATATGCAGCCACCTATGACTAGTTTTGCTCATTTCTTACCCCTTTCTCCTGTTATACATTGCAGGGGCATGTTTATTCTGAGAGCTTTGCTCTCAGACATGCCGCCTGCACTCGTACACTCCGTGTAAGCCTAGGAGCTCGGGCAGCATGCCTTGTTAATATGCATGGTGTACTGCCATCCTGCTCCTAAATGGGTACTTCTGTGAAGGACTAAGCTAGTCCTGCACGGAAGATTAGTGAATCTGGGGGACAATCTTGGAAAATGAAGCTACTATAAGAGATTTGGGGGTGGTGATATATAGCTATCTCTCCTTTTAAGCAAATATAATGGCTGTTACTAGGAAATCATAGCTAGCTATTAATGATATTTTGTGTAGCATTATAAATCAGGATTAACTAGACCTACTACTACTTAACAAGTCAGTGTTTAGATCCCATACTGAATATTGTGTGGCTGTTTGCATTTATAACTATGTTCAGCTCAGATATTTGGAAAGATTGTGCAGGTATTTTACAAAGCAAGTCTAGGAATCAAACTGCATGAGAAAACTTGAAATGTTGTCCATCTTTTCAATAAACTATAGACTAAATAAGAGATAACTTAATACTTATTTATAAATTTATACATAACAGGTTAGCAGCAAATATTGGAATTAACGTTAAAACCTTATTATTGAAATGCATAAGTAAAAGGATGTTGTTAATGTTCCTCAACATGCAACACTGATTAAAAGAAGATATGTTTGCTGTAGAACAGGTTTATTCTGGAACACCCTTCCTTACAGTATATAAAAACAGACAATTTGCAGACATTTAAGAGTGAGCTAGACATTTGTTTAGGAAACAGTGTACATGATCCTACATTGATAGGTGACAAGCTCTTAGTAGGATAAAATCTGATTCAGAACTTAATTTAATCCACAAATTGAACATTGAATATTGAAACAAGAGTGCAGTTGTGGTGCAGCCTTCATCTAGATATCCATCAGGGAAGTTTTACCAATGAGTTTTAAGTGAGCAATGATTCAACTCTTCAGGTTAGACTCACCAGTTTCCAACTGGACAATTTTTGTTTTCCATAGGTAACCACTACCAGTGTAGTTTCCATTTGTAGGCCAGCAGTAATAAGTCCCTGTGCAATCTTCTCAGATTACTGTTATGTTGTGTGACCATTAAAATTGTTATATTTATGAAAGGGAATATGGTAGTGAAGTTTTCTTAGTGGAAGGTTTGGAGGGGCTTTTTCACTGTAAAAGTGTTTGGTTTAGGCTTTAGCATCAGACAGGGCCCTAACATTTTTCATATTTTTCAAGTTTCTACTATTAATTACAGAGTGACATAACAGGAGCTTTCCCGTGCATGTCCAGTGGTGCTTAAGGGATGGATATGCAATGTTTATATCATTAGGAAGTCTCTTCTGTGAGTGGCATTCTTGTAGAAAACATTGAGCAACTTAGAACCCCTTTTAAGTTCTCTGGACTCAACTAGTGAACAGTAAAAGAATATGGCCTCCTATGACACATAAGCCTAATGTCCTACCCAGAGAAAGAAAGAGAAATAAATGATAATGATTATTACTGATATGTATAAGTTATACGGTAACTACTTATGGAAAGTGCCAAAACTGTTTTTCCAAAACTACTTTTGGAAAGTAAACGGCTATGAGATATGACTTGTTCTTGTTGACAGTTTTTAAACACACATGATCAGATTTCAGACAGAATTCAAATGTATAATAAGAAATAGGGGTGCTACATCCAAAAGCAGGGGGATTTTAGAATAACCAAAGAAGGCCTTAAATAATCTAACTGAAGGAGTATCATCTAGAACGAAATAACAGTTTCATCACATTTAATCAGTATTAATTAACATTGGTGCTCTTACATGCATAATTAATTTTGTTTTTGTAATTTCTGATTACGAGTTCTAGCTCAGATATAACATTAGCAAACCTGAAACTTTCTATTCCATTGTTCTCCAAAAATAAATGAAATTTCATAAAATGGTTGCATGATTAAATGTTCAATCAGGTGATTGCACTTTTCTTACACATTTCAAAATGTTCTTTTCAGGGATACTTTTTATAGTTTATGTTTGATAATTATAAATAATGACAATGACTTCATTAATGTGCTGAACTTAAAACTCATTTCTAGCACTTGATAGAATTATTCTTTAAATCCTTTGCTAAAATGGCATCTGACAAGCTATATATAGACTGTTTAATATTATAACATACCATTATGAAAATGTTACATTAGTTTGTTCAAAAGTTCTACTTTTAATATTTTAGCAGGGGGTCACCTTGACTTAAATTTCTTCTCTATTTAGCTTCTATGCCTAACCTTCATGGGTCAAAGCAGACAAAAATGCAAAACGTTATAGCTAGTTGCATGCTGGAAAGGCATGCTGGATGGATCTTGTAGATTTAAATGACTCATTATTTTCTGGTGAAAAGAAAAGGTTATTTGACCTGTCTACTTTGTCATTTTCCCATAACCACAGGCTGTGTTTATTTCTGTAAGGTTCTGACGTAATGTGTTTTTGTTCTTTTTTTTTTTTTTTTTTTGCTGTGTATGCTGTTACTGTTCTGAAATTATTTTCTTATTGTCTTATAGCTGCAGCTACTTTCATTGTTACGGACTCTAGACTTACAACACATTCTTTTTACAGCAATGAATTCTTACACTTCTGCTAATTTTGGACCAACTCAATAACAAATCATTCCCTGTGGCATTTTTTCCACACTGTGCTTGTTGTTTATTCATTTATGAAACTACACTTCCTCAGCCATGCCATCTCACTTCCTGCTTTCACTGACAGAGCACTGTGCCAGCTTCATCTGACTTTCATTGCTGTCCTGGTAGTAGAAGTGTTAGCAGATTTGGATGTGAACATTCTACTTTTGATGTATTCATTTATTTTTTGTATGTTTGCTGATTGACAGTAAGTGAACTATTTTTTAACCTTTTTCAGACACGATTAAAGGCCAAATATCTAAAACAATGACATTCAACATTTTACGTCAACAACTCTTGCCTTCAACACTTTATGTAACAATTTTTGTAAACAACATAAACACAGCTGTCCTTACATACAGCATGTCAGTGATAACCATTTATATATGTTATATATATATACACAGAAACAGCTGCAGAGGTTGGAGGTTGGTAAAATGGCTAAGGTATTTATCTTGCAGACAGCCCAGGTTTTGGTTCATACTCTTGGTCACTGTCTAGTAATCGGCTAAGCGTCTAATAATCTGAAGACTAATTGCCTAGCAATTACCTATGAATCAGTATCTTCTGCAATGTTCAGTCTCAAAATGAAACTATGTACAGCTGAGTATGCACTGCCTACAAATCCCAAAGCAAATTCATTTTAATTTAGAGCTGCACTCTATTCTGTCAATATTATTTTAATGCCATGTACAATGCTTATTGCTTTTTATACATATTAAAACATTTTTACAATAAGTTTATCCTTTTAGCATCCACTCAGTAAAAAAATGAAATATAGTAACACTGTGGTATATGCATAGATATGATATGAATCAAGCCAGGATCATTTATAAGTTACATTTGTATTCATTGTTAAGATACAATTTAAGATGTTTTCTAAATAATCTTCTGCAGGATTCAATAAACTCTGAGTAGGTTCTGCACAGAGCCTACATGGAGTGTATTTGGGTACGCAATACTGATCATTGCATGGCATTGTGCAGCAGCATGCCATGAATATTAATGATGTGCGGCCCGCATAGGCAAGGTTTCACAGCTCACCCCAGTGTTACTGGCTGTGAAACCTGTATACTGAATGTTGATCACTCCACTCAAACACTAAACTAATGACAGAACAAAGGGCAAGCATGCATTTTCTGAAGGATATGAAGTATGGAACAGAAATGTATTTCATTATATATTGACTGAAATCTTCAGTGATTTCACAATAAACTACTCATTTTATGAGAAACAGGCCAAATATATGATTTAAATATCTGGACATTCTGCCAAACTATGAATAGTCTGCCTTTTATGTTTTAATTTCTCCTTTTTCTTTTCTTTTTTTTTTTTTGCCAATGATTGCTCGATGAGCCGCTTGGCATAAACATGCTTAGCTGTGCTTACCTGGTTTGCATGAAGTGCAGCAGCACATAAACTGGATGAATGGACCAGCTAGGTTGTAGATAAGACCCAGAGAGTCACAAATATAAACCAGATGCTTTCAATTAATAATATTGTCCATTGCGCAGACATGGTAAGTGATGATTAACAGGGAGAACCTTACAATAACTAGCAAGATAGCAGATATCATCTCACTAATTCTGTGGCAGACAGTGTTAAGTGTAGGTGTGGAGTACAGATGGTACAGGGTGTGCAAATTTTGTTTTACTGTTGTGAGATGGCAGAAGTGCAAGATACACAACTATTTTTTCAGCCTTCTTGTTGTAATAGCTGCAAGTGTAAGGGAACTATATAACTATAAAGTGTAGGAGAACCATATAAATATATATATATATATATATATATATACAGTATCTCCCTCTCTCTCTCTCTCTGTATATATATATATATATATATATATATATATATATATATATATATATATATATGGCAAATTTGACTAGCCCATTTACACAAGTGTCTGTATACCTAATACGCTAGATATTACATTGTTTGCCACTGTTGAGCAATACTTACTATTGGACAAATATGGTGCTCAACATTGCGCATCTTTGCGTACTGAGTTTGTGCGAAGGTAAGTGATGCATGATGTTTTCAAACATTGCAAATCCAAAATGTGCACACTCTCTTTAAGTGTGAGACATGCAATAGGTGGAAAACAGCAGCATATAAACTGCAATTGGTGGGAAATGCTCATTACACATTGAGCTTGACCTATGACAGGCATAGCTAGAGTTGCTGGATAGGATATGCAACTTTGGGCAGAGTATTGGGGTTTCCAGGAGTCCAAGATTTTTGTTGTACTCCTATTTAGGGAGCATGAGCTAAGGTTGGTACAGTGGGACTATTCTGGCTCAGAATATCAATCCAAAGTCTGGAATAGTCTTGCCAGGACCTTAACCACTTAAACAGTATGACAGGTATCCCCTGCACTGGTGATCAATGCAGACATCTTTTTGATGACCTCCAGAGGAGGAAGTGGGATACCTTTGACCTCTGGATTGGGGAATGTTGGGCAGGGAACATCCCTCACATATGTATGTATCAATTTCAGTGAGTAGTTGTAAGAGTTAAAAGCTGAATATAGTCAAGACTGGTATTCATAATGGTGTGCTGTTCCATGTTTTCCACAGCAGCTGAGGAGAGCATCTTGGACGTTTGATCCCATACCTCGCATCTAGTAAAGATGAAAGAAGCATGTAGTATGTATGCATCAAAACACTACTGTCTAAATAACTATTTTAATAATAACAATAATAATAATAATAATAATAATAATAATAATAATAATAATAATAATAATAGTAATAATCCATCAATCCTCAACCCCTTTTCTTATTTTGCACATAGAGTCAGGGTGTCACTTCCGCAGTGACAATCATCTTGAGCCAAGGTTTACATCACTGGGTGACTAGCCCTGCAATGGTAGTTCATTCTCACCACTCACTAGTGCACACACACTCACCTACAGCCAATGTAGAGTGTCCAGTCCACCTACTGCAAGTTTTTGGAATGTGGGAGGAAACCGGAGCACCCGGAAACCCAAAGTGACCACAGGGAGGACATGCAGACTCTACACAGAAGGCACGTCAGACAATAATCAATCTGGATAGCCTCTTGCTGTGAGGCAACAATGTTTACTGCTGTAGCACCGTGGCAATAATAATTTGTACAGTAATTTTGTAGCATTAAAAGTTAAGACTGCTTAGTTGATATTTAATAGATTTGTATCAAACTGAGCATGCATATCAAAACTGTAAAATAAACTATGCATGCCTTAGTCTATAGCACAAAGCAATGGTACCATATTCATAGGTTCATAGGTGTGTACTAAGCTAATGGCCCTGGAGCCTTTACAAGCCTAGCCCATAGGATTATCCTGGCATCGTGCCACCTGACCTTAGTTCCCAGTGCCTCTGTCGAGTAAAGCCAGTAGAGTGATCCCTGGGGTGAATTTTCTATTTCCCATCCACTCATCATGATTTCTCTTGAAGAGGGCCAGTGAGGTGCTCTGATTGACATGTATGGGAAGTCTATTCCATAGCATGGGCAGTCTCTGGGTTATGAACCTGTCCCTCCAGCATGTTCTGTTGATTGTGGTAATGAGGCTGAGATCTCTGGTGTGTGTGGTGTGGAGGGATTGGGATTTCTTTAGATGTAGCATTTCTAACAGAGCTGGGTCAGACATGGCTTTGTAAGTCAAGGAGAGATCACCTCTAAGTAGGCGATATGACAGAAAATAGGTGGAGTTTTTTTAGTCTGTCCATATAGGACAAATGTTTAAGATCTAGGATCCTCTTTGTGAGGTACTTTTGTGGCCTTTCCAGTTGTTGCAGGTGTCTATTGAGGTACATGCCAAATGGGGCATTGTACTCGATGATTGGCCTAATTAGGGAAGAGTAGAGTGAGACAATGACCTCTTTCTTCCTGGATGCAAAACCTTTAGTAATGAGATGTGCCACATAGAAGGACTTTTTGACCACAGTGGCAATGTGGTGGTCAAATGAGAGGTTGCTGTCAACCTGTGTTCCCAGATCTCTTATAACACCTTCTGTGTTCAGTGGACTACCATCGATGTGGTAATTCATGGGAGCTGAGTTTTTTCCAAAGGGGATGACGGCATATTTTTTGGCATTGAGCTTAAGGCCATGGTTCTGACACCAGTCGTTGGTCTCAGTGAGGCCTTTCTGTAGGATGTCAACATAACTTGGGGAGTTAATAAAAGCTCCCAACTTGCAATCATCTGTGAACTTTGTCAGTCTGAGTCCCTTTGTGTTGGCCTGGACTTCAGAGAAGTAGATACTAAACAGGAGAGGACCCAGGACTGAACCATGTGGGACTCCACTCATGACTGGTCAGCAGTCTGACTTGGGGTCAGCTACTTTCACACTGTGGGTTCTATCTGTGAGCCAGTTTGCAACCCACCTAGTGATATAAGGGTTGATGCCTAGCTTAGTGAGTTTTTCTATGATTCCTGAGTGGGGAATGGTGTCAAAGGCCTTGGCCAAATCAAGGTAGGCTATATGAACCACATTGCCTTCATCCACAGTTCTGGGGACTGACTCAAAGAAGTTGACCAAGTTGAGCAGGCATGGTCTACCCTTCACAACTAAACTGTGTGGGATCCAGAGTGTGGAGATTCCCTATATCTTTGTTTATTAGGTCCATGATGATGTGTCCCATAGCTTTGCATATCAGACTCATCAGGCTAATAGGGCGATAGTTGCCAGGGTCTGTAGTCACTCCTCCTTTGTGTAGAGGGATAACTGTAGCAGTGCACCATCTGGTAGGGACAAAGCCTGAGGTGAGGCTGTCAGGTGAGGTTCCAGTTCACGCTATAGTTCATGTAGAACACAGCCAGGGATATTGTCAGGTCCCATAGAAGCTGTATTCTTGGCCTTGGACAGTGCTATTTTAACATGTGTAGCAGTAATACTAGGTGCCTGGCAATCTACTGGTATTGTGACTGGTCCAGGGGGGAGAGAGGGGTAAAGTTGGCACTGAATCTGTCGGACAGTATATTGGCAGTATCTGTTGGCTTGGTATAGGGAGGTATTATTGTGCATTAGCTCAGAGCAAATCTGGCTATTGCCATGGAGATTCTTTACATATCTATAGAAGGCCTTGTGGTTGTCTTTACTATCTGCTGCAATTCTGTTTTCATAGCTAGCTTTAGAGGATTTGATGAGGGATCTCAACTTTTGGTTGAGGCTGATAAGGGAGTTTTTCCAGTCTTGGGACTTCACCTTATTCCGCATCAGTTTCCTACTTCTGTTGTAGAGTTTGTTTATGGCAGGGGACCACCAGATTGACTTTTTTTTGGCGGAGAGTGTCTTGGTTCTATTGGGAAAGGTGAGATCCATGCATTTGTGTACATGTTCGTACAGTGAATTGGTGTATGATTCGGCAGTCATGCAACTGATCTCCATTTGCATGGTTGCAGTGAAGTTAGCCATCTCTGTTTTTAGGAGTCCAAAGTTAGCTTTGGAGAAGTTTTTCATGGTGGTTATCTTTGCTGGGGGGGGGGGTAATGTGGATTTCCAGGGTGATTAGTTTGTGGTCATATCTAACCAGGGAGGAGTTGACTATTGGTGTTGAGCAACGGTTGCCCATGTAAGTAATGACCAGGTCAAGGATGTTCCTACCTCTAGTGGGGGTAAGAATGAGCTGGTCCAGAGCATTGGAATTAATGAATTCCAGGAAATGTTGAGCAAGTGTTTTGGCACACAAGTAGTTTCCCCAGTTAATGGAGGGGTAGTTGAAGTCGCCCAGTATGAGAGTGTTATGTTGGACCTTAATATTCTCCAGGGTGCTTAGGAACATGGAATTAGAGTCTTGGGACATGGTTGGGGACCCATAGCAGGCTACGGCCTAAATTGCTGTCTTACCCAATGTTAGCTGCACCTGAAGTATCTCAGATGCGTTATGTTGGGCTACCAGTCTGGAGGTGTGCGGATCCTTTATGAATATGGAAACAGCACTGCCTTTGGAGCTTCAGTCCAAGTTCTGGGGCCAAAAGGTGTGGAATGAGTTATAGCCTGATAGTGCAGGGTTGTTTTCTGCTGCCTTGAACCAGGTCTCTGCTACAGCACAAATGTTGATTTTAAGGAGTGCTTTGAGCATTTGCATTTTGAGATTTAGACTTCTAGCATTGAGCAGCATGACCCTCAGATTGCATTTGTTTGTAGCTGTTATGGTGGTAATTTGATCTTTGGAACACCACCTAAAAAGTGCCCTATAGGGATGGCAAGAGCCTTGGTCAGTAACCGGAAGCCCAGGGTTGACAGATGCAGGCCATTTCTGGCAAAGCATCGAGGTCTGTCAGTTCATGTCATCCCAGGCAGACAGATACTGGATCCCCTTAGAATGACACCAGAAACTTAGCCAATTGTTGAAATCAATCATTTTCTGCTTGTACTGTGGTATCATTCTGGGTGATTGCAGGATGCTGCTCAGGGCGAGGGTCATACCCGCCTGGGCTACATAATCTGAGAGCTCCTCCATGTCTCTTTTCATGTAGTACAGGGAGGTATGTCTCAGGTCATTTACACCCACATGTACAATGACAGAGTCATATTTGTACCTGTTATTGAGGGACCTGAGTGCATGCATTATGTGGCGGATCCTATCACCTGAAAGGCAGCTGACTTTCTCCTTATTCAACCTAGTGAGTGGGACATCAGTGTGCTTCACTATCGTCGAGTTACCTATGACTAACTAGTGTGTTGGGCATGATGTTTTGCCTTAGGGGCTTTGGTTGAGTGGCACACTGTTTAGGAGAGTTATGTGTCTCATGATTAGTGTTGTGTTTTGGTGGTTGAGTGCATTTCTGCCTTGGAGGTCTCTGCTGTTTGGGTAGGTTTTTATTTATAGTCTCTGCGAAGGTGGGTGTGCGATTTGTGTTTTTATGTGAAGCCAGTGGTGGCATGTGTTCTGGAAGACTATATGTTCCATGTGGTGTGGTGCAAGTGTTGACTTTCTTCTCTTGACCAGCTATTCCAGTCTTGGGTGGAGAGTGCGTGGCTTCCAATGTTGATATATAAGTGCATCTCTCACAAGTCTGAGTGTTGGAAGGTAAGAGGAGAGGGTTGTCGGTGTACATGAGGCAGTTGCTACATTGCCTCAGGATGCCCAAGTACACCAGGTTAATCGGAGAAAGCACAGGGAACTGACCTTTAGACATGCCCATAGGGGTGGGCATTAATAATAAGTACTGGAGCTGTTTCTTTGTAGAATGTTTAGTGCTGGTAGCACTTTTGTGTGCTACCATAATTGCTACAAGAAGTCTGGTAAAGTGCTAGATTAATAAGCTAGTAAAAGTGCAGGAGAAAAGAGAACTAGTAGATCTAAGGGAAAAATTGAAGAGTAGACTTTGACACTGCTCAGAAGCTTATAAACAGTCCTGGATACAGCAAATCTGTATCTGGACTAGACTAGTTACAGGAAAGGTGGGAACAAGTGCAAATATGGGCTTTTAATCCAGAAAGTTGAAAGCGATAGAAAAACTGCTCAAACAGCCAATAAACTACAATTTCTGGGCCAGAAACCACTCCTATGGTAGTTAGGCTACCTAGTGCTTACCACTCCCACTGATAAGCTAGAAGGCTTACCTCCAGCACAGAAAGGCTTGGTGGACTCAGAAACCTACATACAGTCCTGGATACAGCAAATCTGTATCTGGACTAGACTAGTTACAGGAAAGGGGGGAAGTGCAAAAACTTATTCTTAAATAACAATGGGCATGCATCTCTAAATTTAAAAGGAAAAGTATGCAGGCAGTAGTCTATGGAACAAAAGAAGAGTACAGTATTTTAGCGTAGGCCTCAGTTGTGGGTTCAAAAACCATACTTCCCAAATATACAATACTGTTAGCTTTTCATCATTATTGGAATGTAACTTCATAGCTCTATACAAGTGGTACAAATGACCTTCTGTAATCTATATTCAGTATAACTGGAGCACACATATGTGGTACATGTACACATCAAGGTTTGGTGTCTGCAATCTGTGCTATAGTGTGCCTCTGTTATAAACTGGGTAGTCTTAAAAGTAAGAAAGAAATATGTTAGGAGTTTGGAGAATATAAAGTAAAGGTGACAGAATAGAGTCAAATAATTGTATCAGTGCTTCATATGTCACGTATGAAGTTACTAATGTTCTCCCTTTTTTCTCTAACCCCAACCATTTTCTCTCTTTTTTGTGTTAATTTTTTATGTTTTGTTATTCCCACAGCACATTGGGATAGGACTGTCTCATGGGATCCACCTGTCCCCACTCCACCAGCTACAGCATCACTGTGTGGCATGACTGGTGCAGTACCTGCTAGCACCTTCTGTGCTACCCTGCACAACACAGCCCCTCAGGTATTTCTGCCCTGGAGGATAGGCCTGTGGCTCCCTTTGTAAGCAGTGTCAGAGGGGGTGCTTTTTATCACCTGTGATGAACTGCCAGGGATGGTGCGTAGAATTGTACACTTCACTATTGGCACACACCTATACCAAATAGAGTGCCTGGTCTCCATCCTGGTGCAGAGCACCCATAGGAGGTGCAGGCATTGGGCACTACAGCTAGCGATGCAGTGAGGAGGCAGTGATAACAGTCCATTAGGTGAGGACTAGATTTTTCACTGTCAACTACCTCAATGTGCAGGGGACTGAGATTTCCCATCCCCGTCCCTAGTCATGGTGTTCACCAACCTCATGTGTCCTTCACCATCCCTGTCTCTTGTCTTGTTTGTGTTGTCTGGTTGCAGTTGCTGCCTCATCTGCCCAACTTACCTCTCCCAGACATTCCTACAGTCCTTCCCCAACATTTCTCTCTCCGTCAAAAGAAGGGCACCTGTTCCAAAAGAAAAAAACACACATGATTCTTTCAAATTCTCTATACAATTCTCTATACAACAGATTGTGTTGTCATCACCCTTCTCTCTGGGGAGGGGGGTGACAGTCCAAATTCAGCACAATGTGTATGTTTTATTCTGGAAGAAATGGGTAGTTATGGTTGTTTCCTACATCCTTCTTGCACATTCCTATCTTGTTTTCACTTTGTGCATTCGCCTGCTTGTTCCCCATTTCACCACTTTTCTGTCCTCCCCATTTCTTTTTTAAAAGATTTGTTAGGTGATGAGGTGAGAAGCACACAAATACTAAGCAACGATAAAGAGCAGCAATATAAGTAGAGATATTTAAAGTATCATACACACTTGTAAAAGTATTACTTCCACCTGTATTCAAACCTAGTACTATCTGCCTCCACCAATCAGTTTTGGAAAGATTTCCCCTTGTACTTCCCCATGCCTGCTCCCCATATCACTGATGTTGTATCTTATTCATTAAATTTCTATGAAGCATCATTCTGCAGTCCCCTGTAATATTTTATAAAGAATTATTGTGCGATACTCATTTAGTTTTGTACAGCAGTAGCGCTCAATGTTGCGCAATGCTGTCAATAGATCAGCATTGATAAGCAACTCTACTAACAAAATACTTCTGCTACCCATTGTGCAGCATCAATAAGTAACATTGCTAAAAAATACTTTAAAGTATTACCTATAGCTAAACCATTCACCTTAATAAGGAACTTATCACTGCATTAAGTGCATTAATTCCTGAAGCCAGAGATTCAGTTAACAAGCAGGTGTATATAACAGTAGTTAAGTCTGCTATTTGCCATAAAGTCTCTAAAATACACCTGCTAATCAACTGAGTCTATAGCACCACTAATGCAGTGATACATGTATTTTTTTGTTCAGATGGTGCTTGGCTTGAATCCAGGTGTATGCTAACAGCGTCAAATAATTTAATGTGTAAATCCAAATTCGGAAGTGTGATAGTTGTTATGGAGTGTCTAAAATATGGCTAGATGGTACTGGTTTCCATTCCAACTTATAAAACTTAGGACTAGTTTTGCCATAGCCACACATTAATGCATGGTGTGCACCATTGTGCAATTATACTTTAAAGAAAATAAATGGAGAAGACAGGAAAGTGGTGAAATGGGGAATGAGCAGGTGAATGGACAAAGTGAAAACAAGGCAGGAATGTGTATGAAGAATGTAGAAAATAACAAAACAAAATAAAACATTCAGATTTTGCTGAATTTGGACTGTCACCTCCAAAGAGATGGGTGACCACAACACAAGCTGTATAGAGAATTGGACCGAATAATGTGTGTCATGAAGGCACTTGTGCAAAATGAAGAGCTATGTATGGGACAATATTTTTTGTGGGACAGGTGCTCATTATTTTTGAGAGAGAAGAATGTTGGAGAAGGGCTGTAGGAATGTCTGGGTGAGGTAAGTAAGCCAGATGAAGAAGCAATTGTGGACAGACAAGACAAACAAGACAAGAGACAGGAATGGTGAAGGACACATGAGGTGGATGAACACCATAGTTGGCGTGAGGGTGAGGATATTGCGAACCCATGGATGTCAAGTTGGGTGACAGTGAAAATCGAGTCCTCACCTACTGGAGTGTCATCACTGTCACCTCACTGAATCTCCTTGTGTTATTTAATACAATGATGGTGAGCAGTGTCTCTAGCCAGTGTAGGAGTGCCCCAACAGTGCAGCGCACAATCTTATGCACCATCCCTAGCATTTTGTCATGGCTGATAAACTCACCCTCTCTGCTACTGCACCCCAAGGGAGCCACAAGCCTGTCCTCTGAGGGAGAACTACATGAAGGGCTGGGTAGTGCAGGGACAGCAGCGGGGGTGCTACGAAGTACTGCACCGGAAGTGCTAGGCTGCAGTGCTGTAGCCGGTGGAGTGGGGGCAGGTGGATCCCCTGGGACAGTCCTACCCTGATGTGCTGTGAGGAAAAACAAAAAATAAAAAAGTAACCCCCCAAAAATGAAAATAATAAACCCAATAAATAAATAAATAAACACAAAAATGAAAAAGAGAGAGAAAACAGTTGGGGTGTGAGAGAGAAAAAGGGACAACATTAGTAACTTCATATGTGCCACACAAAGCAACAACATAATTATTTTACTCTAATTCTCTTACCATTACTTTTAACATGACAAACTCATAACAAATACCTTTGTTTGCTGTTAAGACTATCCAATTTCTAACAGATGCACAATATACTGCAGAATGCAGTAAGCATTCCTTGATGTATGCATACATTGGTCATACGCATGGTCCAAATATACTGACTACAGTTTACGGCAAGCTAGTGGTGACACTGCTTTACAGCTCTGATGTTACCTTGCAATATTGCTGAACCTTAACATATTTAATATATTATATATATTTAATACATCTGGGAAGTGTGGATTTTGAAGGCACAACCTATTACTACTTTGTAATAATGAACTGTTGTTTTGTCCTCCAGAGTAATGCATGCACTCTTCCCTATTACAGTTAAGAAATAAATGCTCAATTTGATATAACTGTATAAGTAACAAATAAATTCATCATACTTTTAATACTAAAATAAGGGTCTATGTTAAATCATCGAACACTTAAAAAAGTGAATGATGATTTATTGAACCCATGTAAGGGAAAGCTTACAATACTGAACACTTAGAACAGTGCTTTTTTTCAATGGGAAAAAAAATCGCTGTTCTACAAAAAAAAAAAAAATTATAAAACATTATATAAAGTGGGGGACTTTGGCCCCACACACCCCAATGTGGGGGGCTGTGCCCCACACACACCCCTACTTAAATATACCAACTCCAAGATCGCATTACAATGATGAAAACATCAAAGTAATGGAAGCGGTTCAGCGATTTCTTTCCCAGGAAAAGAATTCGCTCATATGCCGTTTCGCTATTTTGCCTTTTTGTGCTTTCAAGTTCGATCAAGACGCATTTGAAAGAATGCGTCTTTGATCAATTAATAGTAACCCTAAAATAACACCATTGTTGTGATGCATACATACCACCTGCATCTCACATCCATGCCAATCTTGCAGCATGGGTTCGTACATCCAATGCTTGGTCTGTGATGGCTGCAGAAAAAAAAAAACACAATAGAATACCATTAAGCATACCAGTCATGACTATATCCAGCTTTTAACTATTTAAAGTATCTCTGTAAGTGATACTTACACATCTGTGTGGTGCCACCAGTCCTACATTCCTAGATCCAGTGGTTGACGGTATCTGTCTTCTTCATCCTGAGGTCTCTGTAGTGGTTTCTACATTGTTTACTAGGCAGGGGATATTGGTAGCACTGGTTAGAGCCCTGACCAGATTATGCCATGCCTCTGCCTTGTAATCCAAGCCTCGATAGTCCCATTGCAACAGCCTGGGCCCATGTTCATTGACCAGGAGTCCAACAAACACTTTGGACTCCTGGATACCACATCTTTGAGCTTGGAATTTCAAAAACTCTCCAGGAACACCAGCCATGCCCATCACAGATCAAGACCAATGTAGAATGATGTTTTCCTGCCAATTGCAGCTTTTGTGGATACTGGAAGTGTGCACTTTCTGGATTTGCAACATTTGAAAGTGTTGCAGATCACTTGCCATCATGCAAACATGTTGCACAAGAGTGTGCACTGCCGGGAAATGTGTTTGCACAATGACCAATAGTATTAATTGAATGCATCCAGTGTGTATTTCTGGCTGCCTGGGTCCTGCTGCCACCTGGGTGGCCCATTCATCCAGTCTGTGCAGTACTGCACTGCATGCAAATGAAATGTACATAGTCAAACCCATTTGTGGTAAGTGGCACATCATGCAAACAGTGCCACTACCCCCCCCCAAGAAAAGAAAAAAGTATAAAACATGGAGAATTAGATAAAATGCAGAACATCAATCTATGACATTCAGAGTAGAAACTGTTAGAACACATGAGATATGACTACATAAGTCTGGATCCCAACTGTCACTGAAATGCACTGTCACAAAGCAGGAGGGAGAACTTATCCATCTTTGCCCCACAAACACCTCTGCAGCAAATACATGATATAATTCCTGACACAACCAAGTGCAACTGAATGCACACTGATATCAAGGCATGACCTGTTATTTGTAAATGTACTCTATGTAAGATATATGGATATTGTGCACTTACTGATCACTCAACCTGCTATGATTATTCTATGCAAATATACAGCAGTGTCAACTATACCTTTCTGTGCTTCTTGGTCATCTGACCAGTACCCGGAGATATGTAGTGTGTAAGCCAGTCTATATCATTTACCTTAAAATGTGTGAATATATTCAATGGGGATAATATGATATGCAGTTGCCACAAACAAGCATAGACTGCTGTTTTTTTTTGGGGGGGGGGAGCAAAGGCAGGTTCCTGTTATGGAACATGCAAGAGTATAGTGTTCTTTCAAGGGGAATGGAGCCAGACTGAGCTGTTATAATGGCACAAGCAAGGCTATGTTGCTGTTGTTACTCTCCTTGTTTTTCATTCATAGATTCATAGGTTTATACTAGGCTATCTGCCCTAAGGCATTTATGTTAAAACATACTGTGCCCATTAGTTTGTTGTGCCTCTCTCCAGCAGTGACACAGAGATGATTCCCGGGGTAAACCTATGATCTCCCATTCACCGGTCAAGATTTCTCTTGAACAGAGCCAGCGAGGTGCTCTGCCTCACATGGACCAGGATTTTATTCCACAGCACAGGGAGTCTCTGGGTGACAAATCTATCCCTCCAGCATGTCCTATTTATATCCGTGCTAAGGTTTAAGTTGCTTGCTCTAGTGGATCTGGTAGATTTGGATTTTTTGAGGTGGAGCATATCCATTCATTTCGGGTTGGACATGGCCTTGTATGTCAGGCACAGGTCACCTCTGAGCAGACGGTATGCGACTGAATAGAGCTGGAGTTTCTTCAGTCTGGCAGCATATGACAGATTTTGGAGTCCTTTTATCCTTTTGGTGAGGAACTTTTGGGGTCTCTCCAATTGCTGCAGGTGTCAGGTGAGATACATCCTGAATGGGGCATTGTACTCGATCATTGGTCTGATAAAACAATGACCTCACTTGATCTGGATGTGAATCCCTTCATGATCAGGTGGGCAATGTAGAAGGTCTTTCTAACCACTTTAGCAATGTGAGTGTCAAATTACCTTGTTTTTCCCAAAGGTATGACTATACATTTTTGGCATTTAAGTTCAGGCCATGGCTCTGGCACCAGCTATCAGACCCCTCTGAAGGATATCTGTGTCCGATGTACTTTTCACTATGGCGCCCAGTTTGCAGTCATCTGCAAACTTTGTCAGCCATAGTCCTCATGTTTGCCTGTACTTCTGAGAAGTAGATGCAACAACAGGGGCCAGCAACTCTAACCCTGTGGGTTCTGTCCTTAGTTTGCAACCCATCTTGTGACATATGGGTTTACATTTAAGCTGGTAAGTTTCTCTATAATACCGCAAGGTCAAGGTAGGCTATATGGACTGCCTTTCCTCATCAATGGCCTTGGTGACTGTTCCAAGTTCAAAAGGCATGATCTGCCCTTGACAAAGCCAAACTGGCCAATGTCTGCAAGTCCCTATGTCTTTGTTTATGAGTTCCATTATGATCTGGGACCACAGTTGCATCCTGTGGTAAGGCTAAGATTAAACAGCTGCCTTATGTGCGGGTTTAGTTCCTCAATGAGTTCATGACACCATCCGTCCCATTGATGCTGTGTTTATTTGAGATGTCTGGGAGGCTACACTCCGCTGGGATAGTTATCTCTCCTTTGGGTGAAGTTTGCACTGTACCCAATGTCTGTGGGTTCAGTGATTTTGTATCATTTGGACTAATTCTGAGCATATCTGGGAGTTTCCACCCAGGTTTCTAACATAGTTGAAGAAGGCCTTATGATTGTCTTTTGAATCTATGGCAATTTTTCTCTCAAAGTTGGCCTTGGATGATTTTATGAGTGATTTTTTACTAATAATGATCAAGGGTGTCTTCTTTATGGATTTTGCTCTATCATGTAACAGCTTTCTCCTCTTATTGTAAAGTTTGTTTATGGCTGGGGTCCACCAGACTGGTTTGCCCTTGGTGGAAAGATTCTTGGTTTTATTAGGGATTGCCTGATCCATGCAGTCCTGGAAGGCATTTGTAAGGGCTTCCACAGCTTGGGTTGTGGTTTCCACTGGCTCGGGGGCCTTGAAGGATACCACACCAGTCTTGAGTAGTATGAAGTTTGCTTTAGAGAAGTTCTTCACTGTGGTCTTTTTGTTGGGGGGGCGGGATGTGGATTTCCAGTGAGATTAGTTTGTGATCTGATCTCACCAATGAGGGATATACTCCGGTGTGGAGCATTTTGTCCCCATGTTTGTGATGATGAGATCTAGTATATTTTCTCCTCTTGTGGAACGGAGCGGTGACTAGTTGTTCCATGGCATTTGAATTTATGAACTCCAGGAACCTTTGGGCTAGAAAGTTGGGGCTTGAGTAATGTTCCCAGTCTATATTTGGGTAGTTGAAGTCACCCAACATAATGGTGTTTGGAGATACATTTATACCCTCCAGTGTCTTCAGGAAGGCTGTGTGGGTTCCTGAGTTTGAGAGGGTGGCCTGTAGCATGCTACAAATTGTAGAGCAGTTTTGCCTATGGTTAATTGCACCTGGATGGTTTCCGATGCTTTCATGCGTTGCCACCAACCTGGAGGTGTGGGTATCCTTGATGAATATGGATACACCTCCTTTTGTGGTGGTCCGGGTTTTGGGGCCGGAATGCATGATATGAGGTAAAACCTGATAGTGCCGGGTGCTCTCAGGAGCCTTGAACCAGGTTTCAGTCACAGCACAGACATCGATGTTCTCCATACTGAGAAGTGCATGCATTTTGAGATTTAGACTTCTGGCATTGAGCAGCATTACCCTTAGTTTCTTCCCATTTTTGTTTTCTAGGGTGGTAGGTTTAGAATTTGAGCCTTGCCTAAAAAGGCACTATGGGGTGGCAAGAGCCTTAGCCAATATCCGAATCCCAGGGTGACAGGTGCAGCAGCGTGGCTTGTCAAGCATGTCATCCCAGGCAGACAGACACTGGATCCCCTTTGAATGACACCAGAAATTAAGCCAATTGTTAAAGCTGATCATCTTGTCTCTATGTTGTGCCATCATTCTTGGTGAAGGAAGGATACTGCTCAGGGTCAGGGTCATACCTGCCTGGGCTACATAATCAGAGAGCTCCTCTATGTCTCTTTTCATGTAGTCCAGGAGGTACGTCTCAGGTCATTCACACCAGCATGGACAATGACTGTGTCATATTTGTATTTGCTGTGGAGTGACCCGAGTGCTTGTGTTATGTGGCAGAGGCAGCTTACTGTGACCCTCTCCTTGTTCAGTCTGGTGAGTGGGATGTCAGTGTGTCTGACTATGGAGTCACCTATGACAAGTATGTTTGGTGTTGTATTTGGCCTTAAGGGCTGTGACTGCTTTGCACACTGATTTTGTGGTTTATGTGTTGCCTGTGGTGTGTCATGAGGTGGCAGTTGCTTGGTGTCTGCTTTGGAGGCCTCTGCTGTTTAGGTAAATTTTGCTCAGAGCCTCCGAGTATGTCTTTGTGTGTTTATCTGTTTGATTCATTGTTGTGATAGCTTTATGTGAGACTGGTTTTGTGGTATGTGTAGTTGCCTTCTCCTCCTGTCTGGTCTTGCCAGTCCTGAGTTGAGAGAGCTCAGCCACCAGTTTGGCTAAATAGCTGCATCTCGTATTTGTGTTATGTGGGAGTAGGAGGGTTGTCTGTACATGAGGCAATTGTAACATTGCCTCAATATTCCCAAATTCACCAACTGGACAGGAGAGGACGCCAGCATCTGGCCCTTCGACATGCTAGAGAATTTAAGAAATTGGGGGTGTAACTGAATAAGAGAGGACTTAGTAAGGAAGTCGGTACTCCTGGGGTTGCTAGTGAGGACTTTGTATAATACAGAAGTGCTAAACCTGAAAAGAAGATGCTTTTAAGACAAGTGCTGAGCTTTTTTTTTTTTTTTTTTTTGGAGAAAAGAAAAAGCTTTTAGGAACAAGTGCAGCGCTTTTAGTTAAGGGATATACTGTTTAGATTACTAGTAGAGCAGTTCTAAGGGAAAAATGAAGAACAGACTTTATGGAGCCAGAAAAAGTTTAACCTTGTTAAGCGATGCTGCTCTAGTGGCAACTCTGCGCTAAAGCGTGCTTGATAGCAGGGGCTGGAAAGAGCCAGGAATTGACCCAAAACGGCCAATAAAACTACAGTTTCAAGTCAGTAACCACTCCCAGGGAAGCAGCTCAATGTTTATCACTGCCACTGATCAACAGAGAGACTTTCCTTTAGCCCAAGCAAAAATGGCCTCACAGAAACTTACAAAACAGTTCAAGAACAGCAAGCCTGTAACTGAACTTTTTTAAATCTCAGAAAAGTGGGAAAAAAGCAAGATTTTTTTTTTTGTTTTTTCAGAGATAGCAGAGGTTCACAAGTAATATCAAGTTAGTGCAGTGAATGACCCCACACAAGAGTGCTAGGCCAAAGACAGAAAATATGCAAGTTTTGAGAAAAAACGATTTTAAAATTAAGTGCAAACAGGAAATTCAGTAAACAGCTTTTGGTTGTGCTCTAAATACAGCTACTAATGCAGAAATCAAGTTTAACAAGCCAGAAAATGCTCAAACTAGGCAACTATGCAGAAAAACTTATCAAATAAACAGAGGAAAATACTTAAAATCTCAAAAGTGGCTCCTTTCTTCTCTCAGCATTTTCTCCTCTTGGTGGGTGCTTCACCAACAGCCAACAAGCCTGAAAAGATGCCAAAACCACGAGGCAACTAGATTTTAAGAGAGGAAGATGAAGGAGTTTTGGAAATGACCCCTGTTGGCCAATAAAACTACAGTTTCAAGTCAGTAATCACTCCCATTCTGCCAGTTTGATCTTGTGAGAGTGATACAGAGAGGTCCAACTGGACGCAAGTCCATTTTCAGTGGAACCCTGAGGAGAAAAGCTCTGTATAAAAAAAAATACAAATACAAATACAAGTAAATCAACAGTGTACAGTTTGAATAAGGGTACATTTAGATTATATACATATGCATACAGTATTACATAACAGAAGTCTAGTCTTATAGGTAAATAGATATATCTAGTAATAGAAAGCATAAACTGTACAGATTAAGCTAACTCACCAGAAAACATCTAACTGAAAGCACTTATAGCAACAAGTAAAAATAATAATTGTTAGAGGAGTAATATAGAGATCATATTATGTTCATTCATTCAAGGAAAAGTAGTGAAGACTTAAGCTGTGATAGAAAATGAGCAAAGTACAAAGAAACTAAGTTTCTAGTTGAGATGATAGTAAATGTGCAGTAGTGTAGTAAAGAATAGGTTGGATAGGCTAAGGTGGTAGAGGGTGAGACTAACCAGCACTGGTGCAGGAGCAGAGCTATATATTTGCTAAATGCGTTTATAGTAGTTTTTTAAACTGTACTAGAGAAGAATGGAATGTTATGTGGGTGGGTGTTTCCATATTTTTGGTATGAAGTTAGAGACGAGGGATTCCCCAGCTGTGTTGTTGGCTTTAATTATATCCAGAAGGAATTTATTACTGGAACAGAGAGCTCTATTATTGGAGTGAGGATGTATAAGGTTTTGTAGTGCAGGGGGGTTTTCTGGATGATATTGAATTTCATGGGCAAAGTGAGTTGGTTGAAGAGTAGGAGTTCAGGGAGTTCCAGCCAGCTGAGTTGCTTTAGAAGTGTACAACGATGTGGCCAATATGGGGTGTCTGTGGCAAACCTTTGCTATTCTATTGTAGCAGGTATTAAGCTTAGCTAAATCAGTCTTTTGAAGGTGATTAAGAATTGGAGAAGCACAAAAAAGAGTTGAGATGAGATGAGATGTGTGCGTGCAATGGTGGATTTTGAGTTTTTTGTGAGAAATTGTTTATTTCTGTATAGAACTCCTAGTTTTTGTGCACTTTCTTTAATGGTGTGAGATATGTGAATATCAAATCTCATTTTACTGTCACTCTCAACATATGTTTGAAATAGAAATTTATATCATAGAAAATTGAAAGTAATGAGTATGGACACATATAAGTCAAATAACTCTCTAGTGTTACACATAACATTAATTTCTCTACAAATCTCCCACTTTGCAGTTGCTTACTGTACCAAGTGATGAAATATAAGGATGTGTCATAATATTATTATACAATACAGTACACATTCAGGACTTACCTTGTAAATGCAGCAGTTGACAAAGTGTTAGCTCAGGGCTCACCGTGATGCAAGCAGTACACAGCCAGTACACGGGGAGGTAAAGGCTGTGGCTCTGAGATGAGGCCAGCAGAGGTTGCAGGGATCCTATATTGTGTCCTTGTCCACCCTGTAGCACTCTGCAATGTCCATGTCAAGTATGGTGTGATAAGTTAAATGTGGCCTGAAAACTCTTCTCTGTCTCGGCCTAGGCCTATTGGCAGTAGCAGCACTATATGCAGCCTATAGCACATACAAATGGAGTTAAGCAGCAGCAGCTCCTAACATTCTGTCTGTGTTGACGTTATGTGTCTGTACTCCACTACTTTTGAAATCCACAGGAAAAAAACAGCATGGAGCCTAAACAGATGCTTTATAATTTATTGGATAGTTCCATCAGATTGGTTTATTAGCATGCAGTTCAGCCGTTTATTTTGCAATTAGCATCTGTGAAACACAGCCTAGACAGATGCAGTCCATTAATAATCTACTCCATTATAAAAAGGCAAATGTGTAGCTAGCCAAACTGATGGGGAGGATACTTGCTACACATTCAGAAAAGCTAAATATTTCCAAAGCTATCTTTACAGAGGAATATTGAACTCCAGCATGTATGCTGTCATTCTCTTACCTACACAATGCATATGCTGGAATATATTAATGAGTAATGTGAGCAAAGCCTTTTGCAATGTTATCTGTATGCATTAGTCAGAAGTATACTAATGGCATGGCCATGTTTTTCAAGTCATTTTAGAGGTACAAATGACTGACAATACATGGAAATAGTAATATGTGTGATACATATGTATGTACAAATGTTTCAGGGACAGGTCTTTTGAATGCATGTTTAGCATTTCCAATGTGTTTTATTAGCAAAATGGTTCATGTGACTGTTCTTTAGTGGGTGGGGGAAGCAAAGAGAAGTTACTGTTATGTCACAAACTAGAATGGACTGTTCTTTAGGGACATGGCACAGCTGAGTTACCGCTGTGGCACATACAAGGACATGTTACTCTTGCTACTCTCCTTGTTTTGCATCTAGCTTGTTGCTAGTATGTCACTTATGTCATATGTGTTATGTTTTTTCCAGTTGGTACTACTGACTGCCTACCTTAGCAGTTTTATCTTGTAACAGTTACTTTGTAGTTATGTGACAGTTATGTGCATTATCATTCTGTTGTACTTTAGGACTGAAAATTTCATTGAGGAGCAGACCCCTCTTCAGTGGGGCAGAAGCTATGATAATGGTGTTCGAGCAATGTCAGTATGGTGCTTTTCTTCTTGGACTGGGTCATCCCAATATGCCATGGTGCTTTTCTTCTTGGAATGGGTCACCCCAATATGCCATGGTGCTTTTCTTCTTGGAATGGGTCACCCCAATATGCCAGAGAGGCTGCAAATATGGCAGCAAATCATTGATAACATGGGCAGCCATGGCCACTAACTTGCTCACATCTGTGTGGAGGTGTGCAGCTGCTGTTGCTCGATACCAGAGGGTAACCAGGGGTGGTCCTGTTGCAGAACCCCCTCTCAACACAATGAGGAATTCCTAGTGAATCTTCTGAAACAGGACAACTCACAGCAGAGTGGCCCACAATATGTTCTTGATGTAGGTGCAACTCCTTCTCAGTACCAAGAGAAGATTCCAGGTTGACTTTGTTATATAGCCAGTTCAATACTGTTGTACAGTAAAATAATTGAAGAACAGTTACTTCCGTGTCACTTGAATTTTGTGTGGTGGAGGACTGAATATTAGTACAGTTATAAGCTCAGTTTGAAGTTGCCAGCCACGTTCTTGTTAAGGTAACATGTCATACTCATTGATAGAAATACATGTAGAACCTCCCATCTTACTGTTAAATGTGATGATATTAGCCTAACCTCTTGGATAACTTACTTCAGGACCGTTGGAAATCCAGAAATGTAGGCCTCCTGCAGATGGTAAGCCAAATCAATTTATTTCAGTACTGCAGATCAATTTCTAGAAATCTAATGTGTCATTTTAGGCCTGTTGTGTGTATTGCTGTTCTGTCTATAATAGTGGTAGCACTGTTAGTGTTTAGCATATATTGCAAACTAGTAGAGGAGGTATGAATGCATGTCTGTGTTTCTCACTTTTTATAACAGGTGCTCATGACGAGAGCAGACCCTGTGCCACCTGATGTCAGTGTCTCATCACACACAGATGATGATGGTGGCAAAGCTGAGGCACAGTCAGGGGGTGCACAGGTTGAATCTGACACAGAGGTTGACATCAAAACACCACCTACTTTTTCCCAGACACAGCCAGTAGGCCTATGCCTACCCAGTCCACTGACCCCACAGATATAGGACAGGTGGAGGGCAATGACATTGAGCAGGGAAGTGTGGATACTATGACTTCAGTGTCTGTTGAGTCTGGGTACAGCCAAAGTGTTGGTGAGGTGCCACACAGGAGGGTTTCTAGGGGTGCTCGGAGGGGGCATGATATTCCTTTTCCACCTGCTGTAGGTGTCTCTTCCTGTGTCACTCAACATATGTTTAGGGCTATCATGGAGGCTCAGGCACATTCAGAAAGGCACTCCAGGCTAATGCTCAGTGTTGTGGATGTAGCACAATCTGACATGCATGACCCCCTCCACCATGTCACCGATTTTCTGGATCAGATGAATAATACATTGGAACTAGGGGTGCCTGTGATGGACCAAGGGGTGTCTGTAATGGAATGAGCACTGTCTATGATGGAATGTCTGCTGGGAGGGGAATGGCATCCTCATGGGTGTAGGTCAGCCATAACATCTGCTGAAAGCCAACAGGGCCATTCCTGATCATGCTTCTGTAGTGGCAGTAATTCTGCTGATCCATCAAGGAGTATGTTACCTACACCCAGATGTGGTAGACCATGGGGTCATGGTTCTGAGCATTCCCATTAAAGAAGCATGTCCAGCAGACATCAGTCACACTCAGGTAACAGCACTTTATCTGACCTTGGGCATGGAGGTGTTAGTGCAACTCCTGGTAGAGCCAGTTCCCATGGTCAAGGGCAACAACGATTAACTGCCACCTCTACCATGTGTGGCTCACACCTGTCTAACATGCTAAGATGTAGAGCTAACACTGAGCTTGGTTGTGTTTATGCAGACTCTCACACACCATTTCCACATGGAGAACCCCTACAGACACACACACAGTTTGCCTGCTTCCTTTTCTCCTTCACACATACACTCACCAAACTTTTGTATCCTAGGCCTCCTGCACCCCCCAACACCCTGTGCAAGTGATGATAACTGTGCCATATCCCTGTTTTCTCTCTTTTGGATTCAGCGATACAAAAGCTTTGTGTCTGATGCACAGGTTGCATAGCTACATTAGTGCCTAGTATATCTGCATGTGTGATGTTGAACTGATAATTGTACCTGCCAGTTATATTTGCCTTGTCAAATGATACAGTGGATAACATCAGCATGACAGTACTTTCTAGTGTACTCTTTTGTAAGGGTTGTAACGTCCGGAACTGCAATGTGTGTCATTACTTTATAACCTTCCTCTTTAATGTTTTCCATTACATATATATGGTGCACATAATAAGACATGTCATCACATTCAGATCTCAGGATTGTATGACAGCACTGTAGTCAAACTCATAACAGTAAAACAGTATAATTCTCTTTTTTGCATGTATCTCACCAGACACATGTCATCTGTCTGGTATTGCATTAAATTGTAACTGTTATTCTAAACCTCTTAGTTTTGGTTTAAGCACTTAGGCTTCAGGCCAGTTGTCTCACATTACAAAGGTTTGTGGTCAACACTCTGGTGAGAGGAGAGAGTAGCCTCTACCCTTCTGAGCTGGGAATTGCTGGTTGAATGCTTGCTGTGGCTGTTGTTCTAAGTATCTTTGCTATGGTTCAAGCACTTGGCCTCCAAATCAGTTATTTTACATTAGGAAGGTTTGTGGTGTAGACTCTTATGGCAGGAGAGGATAGCCTACACCATTCTAAGCTGTGAATTGCTGGTTGAAGGCTTATTGTGTCTGTTATTTTGGAAGTGTCTTAGTTCTAGTTTAAGTACTTATGTTCCAGACCACTTATTTCACACTAGGAATGTATGTTGTCTACACTCATGGAGTATTCTACTGGACTGATGCTTTATTTAAAATGTTTGCCTGGATTTCAAGGACTTCTGCATTTTATCGCATAGGCTCGATTCAGGCTTGCTGAATCTAGACTGTTTGGTATCACTGGAGCACTAGAACCAGCCCTCTTGCATTAAGAAGGCCCCCTGCACCTTGTGGCCAAACTGTACAGCCAAGAAACCATCTGACTTGGGGATTGCTGGAATAAAGCTCGTTGTTGACCTTTCCCTTGTTTTACTTGTTTAAAATAGTTAAATTGACTTGAATTCCAAGATTGTGCTTTGGGATGCTAGCAACCAGTTTACCATAGCTGCTCAGAGCTTGCACTGCTACTCTGCATGCAGCTCAGGTGTGGATTGCGAAACATTGATACAGCTTTGTAACCCTAGCCCTCCACACAATGTCTTACACCAAAACCTGGTTGATCTAATGCAATCCCCACTAGTTACTACAGTACATACCTTCCATAATGGAGAGACAGTTTCCCACCATGTCTCCAGGCAGCATGATATACAACGGCATCATGAGGCAACAGAGCAATTGCCTCATCTATGTTGACAACCAGTATCTGCTAAAACAAACAAATACATGTGAGAGCTGTATCGATACTATGGATTTGGAATCAATTATCTTATATAAAAGCACAAACCAGATATCAAACATGTTGTCAACATACAATTTACCTGCTACACATGATTGCAACATATAAGCCCACATACACAGATGTATTTGCTAGAAGCCTAACTAAAGATGAGAGACCTCCCAGGTGAAAACCTACTTCACACAGTGCAAACCTAACAGAACCCACTACACATAATAATACACACACCAGTGTCTCAGCCAATGAGCCCCTCAGGCAAAACACCTCAAAACTAAATGACTTACTCATAAGCGACTCCATAGTGAAACACACAGACGTCCCCCTTACCAGGCTGGAAAAAGAGAAGGTTGCAATCAGCTGTCTGACAGGTGCCAGAATCTGTCAGATCATGCACATACTCAAGTCTCTCAACAACAAGTACTGTTATGACTCTGTTATAGGCCAAGATGCAGTGAATGACTGGAGACATTCCTCACTGTACTATATGAAGGTGCTTGTCTCCCCTATATTGGTCTTTTTAGGCAATGTCAGAAGTAAAGTCCCAATGTAAAAGACTTCACCAAAGACAGACTGAAGATTATGCTGCTTAATGCAAGGAGTATAAATCAGAAAATGCACTCCCTGGAAGAACTCCTTACCTTGGAAGATGCCTATGTCTGTGCAGTCACACAGACATGGTTCAAGGCCACAGAGAGCACCCTGGCCATGAAGGAGTACAATGTCTTCCCCATTTTCACACATCAAAATGAGCATGAAAGAACCAAAGATTAAAGACAAATACACTGCAAGTCTGGTCAAAGAGTACGACTATGTAGCACTACTCCAAGTTCAAATAACTGTATGTAAAACCCCCTTCCATATCACTGATAGCTACAGATTCCACACCCTGAACCACCAGGACAATTCTGCCTACTTGGACCTAATTGAGTCACTCATTAGACAGCCAAACACCTTAGTAATGTGTGATTTCAGCTATCCTTCCATTGATTTGGAGTCATATATGTGCACAAACACACACGCCTTAAGGTTCCTGGATTTTGATAATACAAATTTTATAATAGTCTGCACCCTCACAAGGGGCTTGAATGTCATAGACTTAGCACTGACCAACACAGCAGTTCTCTGTACTAACCCATCTGTGTTGGCCCCCCTGTTCAGGTCAGATCACAATTCAGTGTCATTAACATTCACAATCATATCTGACACCCCCTGAAGAACAAAGAGGATGAAATATTTCTCCAAAGAAAACTATAGGCTCCTAACAGATGCCCTAAAAGAGTTGCAAACTTCCTGTTACCACTGTCAGCAATGACTACTACACAGAGGTGTACACAAATGGACTATATAAACAGCTATACAAATGTATAGATTTGGCTGAATGTGAATGGATCAAAACAAGTTCCTCACAGAAAACAAGCCACCCTAGTGGGCATCATATATACATAGGTTATACAACAAGTGAAAGAAAGTAATGTCTTAGAACAATGGGCAACTGACTCAGCAGAGGAAGGACACCCTCCATGGCTTGAACAAGGGAAATTAACTATTTTGAAAAGTGTTCTAAGCCCACATAGAAACCTAAAGTAGCATCCCTAGCTAAATATAATCAGGAGGCATTCTATAGTTATGTCAGACATCTAAAAGTGAAGATCAAGCTTTGTGCCCACTAGTAGTGGACAGTACCACTCATACTGACCCTGAGGATATCACCAACCTGCTAGCAGACAGTTTTGGGAAAACTTCACCCCCCCCCGTCTCCAACTGACATACCCCAAAACATACCTGTCATCAGTCCTCTACCTAGTAACTTCCTATGAACCTTAGTTGACGTCTGCCTGGGCACCAAGCCAGTGTCTCATCCTGGCCAGGTGGAGTGGTTGTATATGGAATAATCTGATATAGCTGATTACATTAGCATTGTCTATTGAGCATATGGTGATAGTGTCCCACATGGTGTAAAAGGATCTCTTTAATGTCAAGTAACATCTGTCACACACACAAACACACACACACACACACACACACACACACACACACACACACACACACACACACGCACACACATACACACGTTGACCTGCAGACATGTAAAAGTCAGACATGTACTGTGGAGCTTGCATATAGTACAGCTTCTGGAGATAATGAAAAGATTAGCAAGCCATGTCACTGAAGAAGTAACTGTAGGAAAGCACATATACTCTGATGATTAAAGACACATACACACCCAGTTGACTACATGAGAACAGAACCCCTACCTATCCAAGTATATAGACTATAGAACTCAGTACCTTATGCAAGTGCCATGGCATGAGTATGACTTTTGCATGGCTGCAGTTGAACTTATGGTAGCTGACATCAGCAGGACATGTGGGGGACAGCAGTTTGTAAGGCCTGCATAGGCACATAGATTGATAGGTACATATGAGGCCAGTAGCCTAACTGAACAGTGTGTCCTAGGTGTGTAGAATCCAACATAACATCCTGGTACTGCTTAAATACCTCTACCATTGGTCAACAATCTTATGTGACACATCTGCAATTAGTTAATGCTGAACAAAACTAGAAATCATAAAAAGATAAAAAATAAAAAATTAAAATTAAAATTAACTTGCACTATGTTATAGTAATATATGAAAATCCTGATGATGCACTAGGTTGACAAAACCTTAATTTAACATTGAGAATTAGTGTATTCATATGCCAGAAGTATCTAGGCTAGATAAATACCCAGGTATACCTTATAGTATGTCAACATTTTGTGACCCGAAAAATATTAAATTGTTATCTCAATGTACCATCATGTACTTCATATTCATTCAGCCCTGGTTTGAAAAAATTTAGTAATCCACATGCTTTCCATATTATTTAATCTAGTGTGCCATCCCATCTTGAAATTCCTTGGTAGTTGAATTTTGTCAATGATGATAACACTTGTTAATTTGTTAAGCAAAAGTAATAGAAATGATGACTATGTTATAGTTCAAAGGACAATACAATTGTAGTATCCAGACAAGTGATGAAGTCTTTCTAAGCTAGACAGATTTATGCCTAACCACCACGTAAATGAGTTAAAAAAAAAATTTTTAGAAACCGACTCATCAAAATGCATGTGTCCCAACTTGAGTCACTATCGAAATGATTCCATTTGATCTTGTTGTTTAAATAAAGACCCTGATGTACAACTTACTGACCTTTGGTTAGAACACAAACCCATCAATCACTCTATGTTGTGTATGAATGCAGAACTAGATTTTTACACATATATATGTTCCTTAGACCTGAATCCCTAATTTGAAAGCTTCAAAATATATGACTCCTCTATGACTTTAATTTGTTAAAAAAAAAAACATTGTGTATTCAAAAAAACACTTTTTTGTATAGGCCTGATGAATAATAAATTATTTCTTAACTAGACAATATATGCTTTTATGTTGGACAGACTTCTAGACCCATTAGAATAAGAATCAGTGAACATTTAAGTTCTATCAGAAACAGTTTATCATCATTGACAAATTCAACTACCAAGGAATTTCAAGATGGGATGGCACACTAGATTAAATAATATGGAAGCATGTGGATTACTAAAACCTAGTGATTTTGATTTAATACGGTGTGTAGAAACCTAGCTGTGTAAAAACACAAGTACCCTTATTGAACATAGTTGGATGTTTGAGTTTAGCAGAGCAAGGTTGTTATCACCACTGACTGTGTCACAGGCAGGTAATTTGGCAAGGTGAGGAAGCAATTGCTGACAGACAGGACATACAAGACAAGAGCCAGAGATGGTGAAGAACACAAGAGGTGGCTGAACACCATGGTTGGATTAAGGGTGTGGACTTTGAAAACCCATAAATAAGCTGGTTGACAGTGTCAGTTGAGTCCTCACCCACTGGACTGTCATCACTGTCACCTCACTGCACCAATGGTTGCAGTGTCTGACATCTGCATCTCCTTGTGTTATTCAGTACAATGATGGAGAGCAGTGTCTCCATCTGGCATAGGTGTGTGGCCACAGTTTGCCACACAATCCTACACACCATCCCTGGCAGTTCTTCCTGAGTGATAAAATCACCCCCCTGACACTGATCCCACAGAGAAATACAGGCCTGTACTCTGTGACAGAAAAGTACTTGAGAGGCCAGGTAGTGCAGGGTCAGCACAAGGAGTGCTCCCAGGTTACGGCTCAGATGTGCTAGTCCTTAGTGTCATAGTCAATGGAGGGGGTCAGGTGCATCTCGTGGGCCAAGCCTACCCTGCTGTGCTATGGGGGAAAGAAAAAAAAAGAGAGGAAATAAGGGTTGGGGTTAGAGATTGCACAAGTTGCCTTCTTTGCTTGTTTAGGCTGAGGAGGGTGGTCCTCCAGTTCTGGGTTCTCACTTTTTATTTGTAGACAGCAGCTTATTTTGCTTACTGTATAACCTAGTAATGACAGATGTGTGTCTTCCAAAGACAAGATAACAATGTCCAAAGGATGGTGTACAAGGCTCACTGTAAAGTCCAGCAAAAGCTCACACATACACATGCACAAACCAACCCTCCCACATTTGACTGCAGTGAGAATAGAACCCTTACCTAATTTAAGTACACACACTACAGAACACAGTCCTTAATTCAAGTATCACAGCTCAACTTAAACTTGGGGTGTGTCAGACAACACTTTATAGATGATGACATCAGCAGTGTCTGTTGAGGACAAGATAACAGTGCCCCACAGGCTGCTGTAAAAGGCTCACTGTAAAGTCCAGCAATAGCTCAGACACATACAAACTAACGCCACTCCCATTGGACTGGGGTGAGAATAGAACGCCTACTTATCTGGGTACACACACTACAGAACACAGTACTTATCACACATGCCATGGCACAAGACTGATTTTGTCAGGACTGCAGGTGAACTTATAGTAGATGACATCGGCAGGCGATATGAGAGACAACAGGTTGGGAGACCTGCATGAAATAGATGTGTAGGCTTGTGCAAGTCTCAAAAAACTGGCAAGCCATGCCATTGGAGAGGTAGCTGTGGGATACATATTTTGGCTTTTTTGTGTAAATACAGACACACACACACACACACACACACACACACACACACACACACACACACACACACACACACACACACATGCAGTTGACTGTAATGAGAACATAATACCTACCTACATAAAGGCACAGACTATAGGACACAGTACTTATCACAAGTGCCACAGCACAAGTGTGATGCTGTCACGACTGCAGGTGAAGGTATAGTAGATGACAATGGCAGGCCATGTGGAAGACAAGTGGTTGGGAGCCCTGCATAGGTACATTGCTTCATAGTGTCATCTGAGGCTAGTAGCCTAATAGCAGTATGCTGCTTGGAAGTCTAGCTGTGTAACAAGACAAGTACCCTAACTGAGCATACTTGGCTGTTTAAGTTTTACAGAGCAAGGCTGTCAGCACCAACAAGTGTCCTTGTCCTTGTCCATGAGTGAGCATACAATATTATGTATAACACTGTGTATTGTGGTTGATAGATGTGTGTGACAAAAGTAATGAGACCCCAGGGTTGTAGGCTTGTTTGGGGTGGTTTCAGGGGGGAGGGGAACAAATGAATGTATTGTAAATAACATATATTATTATTATTATTATTGTCATAACATATATTATTTTATATTTTATATTATGTTATACTATATTATATTATAATACATTATATGTTGCCCTTAGTTTGCAATGTTTCCACATGCAGTTTTATGTCATACAAATGAAATAAACAATAAACAGCAGAAATAAAATATCATATTTACATTTCCATAGAACAACAAGCATTGCATTTGCGGGATGGTTAACAAAGTGTACATGCACGCATGCTAGGCCTGTTTGCATGCAAGGAATCAGTGAGCAAATGTGAGGCCCATTGCTAATGCTTGCTGCTATACCCCTGCCCCATCTGTACTTCAGGACATTTTTTTTTGTGATGGCTAAGAGCATTAATTGAAAGGTTTCAGTTTCTATTCTTGCATGTCTTATTTCTAGGAAATCTGGTTTTCTTCTGTTTCTTCAATGTTGCTCATCGCAGAAAGAAGATAAGATTAGCCAAACATTTTTTCGGGAAATGGTGCATCAAACAAAACTGGAATTAAAAGAAGACAAATAGTAAAAGATATTAAAACTAAGGAACACATATGCAAAATCTGTACAAACACAGTAAAACCTGATAGTATACATTACAAATTTCTACATATGTCAGGAATTTAACCCTCACACCAATGCAGCTTCAGAAAACAGAAGGGATGCCTTTGTCCTCTTAACCATCAAAACAGCTTTGCATCAGTGTCATTCTTCACACAACCAACTGCATCAGAATGTACACTGCTATCAAACCTTCTGCTTAGATTTGTACATTTAATTCTCTTTATTATATTTGGACATAGAGCAGTTAGTGATGACACAACCTGTCATAATTATGCTTACAAATATACTATATACAGCTCTGTGTTACCTTTCTGTGTTCCTTGGTCATTCATCAGTTATCTAATGCATGCAGTGTGTAAGCCATTCTATATCACTGGTTTTAACGTGTGAGAGGATATTAACTGGGAATAATATGATATGCAGTTGCCTACAAATGAAGTCCAGGATGGATGGCACAAACCCACATATACTGTTCTTTTGGAGGTAGCATAGCTGAGTTCCTGCTATGGTGGGAAAAAGGGTACACTCCTCTTTTGGGGGGGAGGACTAAGCTCAGTTACTCTTATGACACAAACAATTCTGAAGTCTAAAACTGCAATGTGTATCATCACTTTCTAACTTTTGTCTTCAGCGCTTTACCAGTCCAAAAGTATGGTGATTAACTGAGGCCATGCAGAGAAAGTTAAGAGTTCTTCAGAGGTATGACTGTGTGAATCTTTCATGGCTGAGGCCTACTAACTACTAACTGACAAATGCAAGTAATATAAATGTCTGGTGTCACATGTTAAGGTTCTTTGTGTAAAAATCCACATCACTATTTACTTGCTTACTGTAGCAAATTAGGAAATACAAGGGTATACCATTGTTGTTGTTTGTCTTTCGGCTTTTCCCAGTTAGGGATTGCCACAGCGGAACTACGGTACGCTAATGATTGGCAGTTTTTTTTTTTTTTTAATGGTGTCAAGTTGCCAGCCCGACACCCAACCTTCAACGAAGGCACGCCCATTCAACGCATGTCTTTCGAATGCCCACTCGACCGCGGGGAGGACATGCAGACTCCACACAGAAGGCACTCCCAACCCGAGCCAAGAATCGAATGGGAGAACCTCTTGCTGTGAGGCAACAATGCTGCCGCTGCACCACCACGGCTATAATATGATTAAAAAAACACACTTTAGTTTCAGAACTTACCTTGCAAATGTAGCAGTTGGAACACCTTTAGTTCAGGGCTGACTCTGATGCAAGCAGTACACAACCAATACATAGGGAGGTAAAGGTTGTGTGAGTTGTCTAGCATCGATTTTACTACCTAGATGGTCAGTGAATGTGCTATGCATTGTCTCTTAGCCAAAGCAAGGGCATACTGAGCATGCCTACGTCTACCTACAGGGGCAGCAGCTGGGGATTCCTCCTCTGACTGTGGTTGTGGTGACCTAGGAGTTTGGTGATGGGATATGTGTCCCTTCCCCTTGCTGATCCTGCTGCAGCTGTTTCTGCAGGATCAGAGTGTGCAGCATAGTACATGCTGTGAATAGTTGTGTACATGTGCGTGAATTATACTGCAGGGCTCCACCGGATATATCTAAGCACCGAAACCGTGACTTCAGAATCCCAAACACATGCTTTATGATGATTCTAGTTTGAGCATGTGTCACATTATGGCGTTTTTCCATTGGTGTGTTTCCATTTTTGATGGGTGTCATCAGCCATGGTTCCAGGGCACAGCCAGCAACCCCCAGTAAATGGCCCAGTGGGACGTCCTCCCTAGCAAACATCTGGTACAGCTGTGATCTGTGCCAGATATAGAAGTCATGATAACTGCCAGGGTTTCCAGCATACACATTCAAGATTTCAATCACAGTTGTAAGTACAGCTATCATGTGATGATCTCATTTACCTTACTGATGCATGATGGGTATTCCTGCATTCTAATCTATATACACGTTACTGTGAAAAATACTGGCCTGTAAATGGGAAGATGCATTTCATTTCATATAACAGAAAAAATAATCAACATATCTCTCTCCATCTACTGCTCTTCAAGGCTGTGCATCCACTTGATGCATGTGGCTTGGTTCCTTCTGAGATCCTCATCCTCTTTGCCTGAAATCAGAAAAGAAAATGCATGAATTATGTATTCCCCAAACAGCAATATACATTTTTCAGCAGAGTTTCTAAACATTTATTTATGAAAAAAATTAGATGTTCATAATACACATTTGTCAGTGTTAGCATTCTTGAACACAAATTGGAGATTCAAACCCACAACCAAAATCTACAGCCAGGCTTTAACCTTGCAAGTGATCTGCCTAGCTGTCACATCATTGAAAAAAATGTTCTGAATGCAGTGAAAAGACTTGTTTTACGACATCATCTGGATGGGGGATGGTCTACTAATAAGGATATTGGCTTAGAATTTCAAAGTCTGAACATGTGATGGTCATGTAGCTAGTCAATTTGAAAATTCCATCCATATCAGCACTGTGTTTAGAAACATTAGCGGTAATAAAGACCATCCATTTCTCAGACAGTGGGACAAAGCGGTAATAAAGACCATCCATTCCTCAGACACTGGGACAAGGTTATGTTGCATAGAGCTTGTGTGAACAGAACCATACATGTTGCTGTATATAAGGGAGGGTCTATATTAACAAGGTGACAGGGCAAAACAGCAAACGCCCTAAAGTCGACACATATTAAACGAAATTTCAATATCTCGAACAGCCAGTCCAGTGATTTTTTTTTTTCCCAGGGAAAAAATCGCTGGGGCAACAAAAAAAAAACAAACCAACAGACAAATAAAGTGGGGGGGGGTTCGTTCCCAAATCCCCCCCCCAATGTGGGTGGGTTGTGCCCCCCACACCGCCCTACTTAAATATACCAACTCCAAGATCGCACTACAGTGGAGAAAACAGTAAATTCCAGACAATGGCCCAGCGATTGTTTTTCCCCTGGGGAAAAAAAATCGCTGTTCTGGCCATTTGAGATTTAGGCATTTCATTTAATATGTGTTGATGTAAGGGCATTCACTGTTCTGCAGTGTCAACATGCTAATATAGACCCCATAAGGGACACAGTAAGGTATGTGAAAGGACCGTGATATTCCTTGGCAAAGTGCACATCACTAACAAAATACATACATCTTCCCTGTTCTGCATTTCAGCTGCTAGTCTGCCCGTACCACGCCCTCAAAACTTAAGGATGATGTTGTTCTTGAATTGAATGTAATATGTCTTGGTAAAACAGGCCATGATAGCACCTTTATGAAGTAAACAATACTAACCTAAGAATTGCTTAGACATATTGCAGTGTGTCAGTCCCTGTGTTAAATAGCCAATGTTAATAGAACATTATGGATTACAGACATGTTTATAGTAACTCGACGAATAATTAAGTTCTTTGCAACCATGCTGAAAATATACATTATTTTTCAGATTAAAGTAAGATAACAGTTTGAGACGTGGCCCCTCCACACAGCATGACAAAATGTAAGCATGCCATGCTAACAGTCAGCAAATGTTATTCCCAAACAAACAGGTACTTCTTTACAAACCCTATTGTTAGAAAGCTGATATTATCAGAGCTTTACAGATTATGGGCATATTCACAGGACTTTGATGATTAACTTAGTTATTTGTAAATATGCACAACAGAAACATTAATAAAAAGTGCTGGAATATGCTTCTCCAAAGAAATGCTTTGGGTGAATTTAACCAAGATAATAGTTAGAGCTGTATGTTTCCCCTGTAGGGATTGGAATCCATAGCACACCAAGATGTAGGTATGCTGGCCCCTTACCTCAGAGGCCAAGCTAACAGTCAGCAGAGGATTTCCTTTCAGAAAACAGGTACTGCATATATTTGTTAGAGGTCCTGAGAAGAACAGGTGAATACAGAAACTGCAAAAATGTATTGGACATTTTATTATACAGAAATAACAGCTATCAACACATAACTGAAAACATATGTATAAGCAGATAGACAGGCTTTCCTTTTTAGCTTAAATAAATGCATCTGTCCACTTTCTTAGAAGAAATAAATTAATGAAGTTAAGTATGTGTTTTTATTTCAAGGTATAATGATGCAGTAGGTGAAACTGTGGTTCTATAACAGAAAATTACAAAGTGAGCCATCATCTAAGGCCTAGGCGCTGTAGGCATCAGTAATGCACCATGACCGTGGTTATGTGAAATGATGTGGTTAGATGTTGTAAAACACATGCATATCTACAAAGGTCATAATTATGCATATTATACACATTATTGAATAAGTTAACAATGTAGAAAGCTAACCCACATTTATTAGGACAATATTTACCAAATCCACTTAGGGACAAATAAATATTTGTGAAATCCATAGGAATGCTCAGGTATGCATTGAATATTGACACTTACTGTAGAGATCTATGGGCTGCCTCTGCACCTCAGTAACCCCCATTGTAGATCCACTGTATTTTCTAAATCAACAGTGTTAGAAATGTTATAGGTATTTAAGTCACCCTCCTATGGTTCCTCTTCCCATTATAGTAATTCTTGGGGTTCCACCCTCTCACTGCTTGGGCATAGGATGGTTTGTTCTGCATATTCTGTATCTTCAGAGCTCTCCTCAGGCCTCCTCTCCCTAAAGGGATATTCTTGTTTGGGCCTACTGGGTTGTTGTCATTCCTAGGTCTCACTTCAGAGAGAATCTATCTATAAGTTGGAGACATGAAATCTATTGATAAACAGTACCATCTGTGGCATGAGCCTGTCATCTGCTAATAATCTGATAACATGACATCAGTATAATTTTCACGTACTGATTTTGACACATTTAAAAATCTAACCATTGCTGTGAACTGAATCAGACCTTAGTGAGCATTTCTGTATTTTTGCATTTTTCAGGCATTTTCCGTTGGAGGATTATGATGGCTAGTTCAAGGAGGCAGAGACATGTCCATGCAGCCAACTGGACCGAGGAGGAGACCACCAAGATAATTGATAATATGTGTAAGCAGTGAGATAGGCATTCCTTTTTAGCTGGGATGGAGCTTCGGCTGAAAGCAAGCCAAGGAACTTCTCCATGATAGACATATGGAGCCAGATCACGAGGGAGAACCAAAGATGGACAGGGATCTACCACACTGGAGTGCAGGTTAACCACTGCTGTGATATCTGCATCTGAAGAACTCAGATGAGCTTCGAGGGAGGGTTGCTGAGGTGCGGAGACACCCTGTAGGTCCGTAGAGTAAGCATGACTATCCTACATATACCTGAGCTTTCCTACAAAATTTATAGATATATATATATATATATATATATATATATATATATATATATATATATATATATATATATATATATATATATATATATATATATCAGATAGATGTGATAATCAGCGTATGAGATTAATTAAGTGGATGTTGTAACTGCTATCCTTATAAGTATGGGTTCGATTTTCACACTAGTAATTTATTTATGAATGTTTATAATATACATAATTATGAACTTTGTAGATGTACATATGTTTTACTACATAGAACAACATCATTTCACAAAGCTGCTGTCCTTGTGTATCACTGATGCCTATAGCACCTAGGCCACTGATGACTGTGCACTTTGTAGTTTAGGTCATCGTACCACGGCATTGTCTACTGCACCATTATACATTGGAATAAAAACTCATACATAACTTCTTTACTTTATTCCTCCTAATAAGGTAAACAGTCTTGTCTATTTAAGCCAATAAGGACACAGCTGCATCATGAACCAGCAATCCGGAGGATAATCAGACTGGCGTTGGGGAGATACAACTCTCAGAAAATGGACAGATCAACGTTTCTACAAGTTCATAGATTAGTATTAGTATTAGGATAAGACTTAAACATCTGTCTGGAGTTAAAGAGACTTGAACTGGAGGCCAAACATTTGGAAATAGAATCAGCAGGAGACTGTGACAGGAAAGACAAATGGAATTAGAAGCAGCAGAGAGACTGAGATGTCTGAAAGCTGAAAAGAATGAGAAGCAGAGGCAACATGAAAAAGAGATGCTGACCCTTCCCCAGGGTCATGGAGGTCATGGGGAAGGAAGTAACCAAACACCAGAAGCAACAAAGGTCAGTAAATTCCTTCCACAATTTACAGAGGGGGATAATTATGACAGCTTTACTCATATGTTTGAAAGGATATGTAAGCAGTATAATGCTGACTAAGGGTCTGGGTATAACTCCTGACCCCCTTACTCCATGGTAATGCTGTAACAGCTATTTCTAAATGTCCTGATACTGATTGCTTAAATCATAATACTTTTAAAAATTGTCTTTTAGAGTGCTTCAAGTTAACAACTGAAGTTTATAGGAAAAAGTTTTATGAGCATAGACGCAAGGCAGATGAAAGTGTGTGTGAATATATTGCTGATCTAAGCACTTATTTTCATAGGTATGTGACTGGATGTCACATCACCACTTTTGAAGGGCTGGCAGACCTTTTTGTGATGGAACAAGCCCTTAGCACTTTGCCTGAGGACATGAGAATCTGGTTATCAGATAGAGAATGTAATACAGCAAAAGAGTTGGGGGAAAAGGGAGACCTATACCTAGCAAGCAGGGTATCACTGCACAGGATAGAGATACCCAGTGCAATTCATGGGTTTAAGGGAACCCATGGTGTGCAACCTAGACTACCCCAACAGAGTCCACCAGGAGCAGGGGAAGCCACTAGTCATGGTATATGTCCAGGACAAGAGTTAAATGTTTTAAATGCAACCAGTGGGGCCATGTAGCATATAGATGTCCATGGAGGTAAAGTGGAGAACAAAAGGTGAGAGAGCCAGTAAGTGGGAATGACAGAATGCCAGCAGGAAGTTGTCTCAAGACAACAATGGTACCAAACTACCAAAAGAGGTTATATCCTATCTTAGTAAATGGTAAAGAGGCAACTGCTAAGAGACACAGCCTCTGACATAACCATTGTGAAGCCTGCAATGGTTAAAGAGGAGCATTGCTTGCTTGTCAGTCTACTCCAGTCAGAGTTTTAGGAGAGACCCTATTCCAAATACCTTTGGTTAGGGTTCACCTTGACTGGGAGTGTGGAAAAGGAATTCAGGAAGTAGGTGTGTTTGAGACTGGCTCTGCCGCTTTCCTGATAGGGAATGATTTTGATAATGCAGTACCTTATGTGCATGCAGTGACACGCAGTCAAGCTAATAGACAAGCATGTGTGTCTGGTAGCCTGGGGGAAACCCAGACAGACTGCAAACTTGAAGCCAGGGCTAGTGTGGTGGTTACTTCAGAGAGGGAGCTAACCTGTAGCAGTGAGACTGAAGGTGAGCCACAGCTGCTTGTGAGTACTGATGTTCCCTTGGACAGAGTGACTGCAAGAGCAGAAGGGAGTAGTAGTACCCATTCTGACAGTGAGGCACCACTGTAAGAGGATGCCAGACTTCCTGTGGAAGGGGAGCTGGGAAGGGTTACAAGAAAGAGTTGAGACAGTCCCAGCTCATAGACCCTACATTACAAGGCCTGAAGTAGGTAACTAGTGAGGCACCTAATTTTCAAGGCAAGGGGAATCTGTATACTGGGACAAATGGTTACTGTATAGAGAGTGGACCCCTGAGGGATGGCTAGAGGGTGAGAGAATACAGCAGTTGGTAGTGCCCAGAGCCTACCATCTGGCACTTCTAGCCATATCCCATGATATTACCTTTGCAGGTCATATGGGCATAAAGCATACAAAGAGATGTATTATGCAGAACATTTATTGGCATGAGATTTCCAGAGATGTAACAGGGTACTGCAGGACCTGTGAGCAGTGCCAAAAGGTAGGCAAGGCAGGAATACCCCAAGTTCCACAGGGGAAAAGTATATCCTAGTGGTAGTAGATTGTGCTACCAGATACCCTGAGGTAGTGTCTTTGTCCTCCATTGAGGCAGAAAAGGTAGCAAATCCTTTGTTACAGATTTTCAGTATGGTAGGTTTCCCAAAAGAAATACTGACTGACAGAGGTGTCAATTCCATGTCAGACCTTCTGGCTTGTCTGTGGAAGTGCTGCGGAGTGAAACACCTAAAGACCACCCACTACCAGCCCCAGACTAATGGTCTTGTTGAGAAGTTGAACTCTACACTCAAGACCATGCTACGGGCATTTGCAGACCAGTCTGTGAGGGAGTGGGATAAATATTTGCCTCGTCTGTTTCCTTACAGAGAGATGCCACAAGAATTCACAGGTTTTCTACCCTTTGAGTTGTTGTATGGTCACAGGGTGAGGGAACATCTAAATTTGATTTGAGATGAGTGGGAGGGTGTGAATCCCACAAGGAGTCTGTTGTGGCATATGTCCTAAACCTCAGGACAAGGCTCAAGGAACTCATGGGCTTGGCCCAGGAGAACCTGCCAGAAGCCCAACAGCATGAAAAAGGTCTGGTATGACAGGAATGCTCAAGTAAGAGAGTATGATGTAGGGCAGCACTTAATGGTTCTCATTCCTGTTAGACACAACAAGCTGCAGGCAGCTTGGGAAGGACCCTGCAAAGTGGTAAGGATGGTCAGTGATGTTAACTACATGGTAGAACTGCTAGGCAAGAGGCAGGGCACAAACTGTACCATGCGAACATGATGAATTCTTACCATGATAGGGAGGCCCTGGTGCTAATTGTTTACTGTAGGAGTCTGGAGGAGTCTGAGTGGGATCCATGGCTACGAGGAACCAGCCGGCAAAGTCACAAATTACAATGGTGGAGGCTAGGGTTGCAGGCATATGATAGGACAGTGTAGTGCTGTACTGGGTTCAGCAATCCCAAAGCAGCTGGAATCTCAAGACAGGGTATGGGGTAGTGTATTCCCAGATAGGCTCACCGACTCAAGCAATGTGTCTCAAGGATCACTTGAAAAACTTGCTTGAGTCTTTGGGTGGGAGCAAAATGTCACAAAAGGAAATATTGTCAGCCTAGCTATCTGGAATTTTGTAAATAATTATATGTCATTTGTGAATGCCAACATGATTCATGTGCTTGTGCTGCAAATGTATTACAACTGTATGTTATGTGTATATCAAACTAGTGGTACATAAGTGTGTATGAAAATTGTTTGTAAAGTACTGAGCTTAAAGATATATCCACAGTGTACCCTACTGGAAGAAAACAGAACTGTATATACACTATTGTAGCTGTGTACATGTATATATTTTAACAGGGGAAACTAAAACTTAAAATGTTAACTTGCAAAACTTCAGAAAAATAGTTGAAATTAAATTGTTTTATAACCATATAATAAAAGAAATGGTATAAATGCAGCAAGGAGACATGATGTCTAAAACTAGGGAGACTGCTGCATTGTTTTGTAAGTTTTTATTGTTTTATGTCTTCCAGCAGTTTCAAACATCTGAATTCTAATTATTTTCACAGAGAGATGCTCAATGCTAGCAGTTTCTAGCAATGGTTGTTGAGCCTGGCAACTGAAGTCAGGTGACAAAAACGTATGTCATGCTGCAAGTATCCCAGCAGTAATATTTGATATTAATTAAGAACTCTCTGAGAGAGTGACTGAGCATATTTTTCAGTTTGTCTTTGACCTGGAAACACCAACTCACAACATCTGCACTTGCCTTGCTGTAAGTAAGTTAACTAAGGTACAGTAATTTCTTTTAGAGTCAGTAAGGAATATAGTAAATATTAGTTTAAATGTTTTCTGTATTTGTTTGAGACTGTCCTGCAGTTCTGTTTTAATTATTTCCTGTGATATTGAACTCTGAAGTTACTGTGATGATTTATTGAGTATTTATTTGTTCTTTTATTATTTATTATTAAATATATTTAAACTCATCTTTGTGGCTGATATTTGTGAGACATATTTAAGCTCTTAGCGTACTTGCATATCTATTTGGTGATATTGTGCAGGCCACTCCTAGTAGCCTTGTTCTTAGTCAAACTACCATTTGGGTTAATAGTAACATTACATAGTAGGATTGGACACCCTTTGTTAATGGCCTTAAAGTAGCTGATAAGTACTTGCTGGTGGTGGTGGAAGCTACCTTATACTCTGGGCAGGAGAGAGCAAAGCTAGTAAATCTGTGCCAGCCTTTCCCAGGGGTGTGTGTGTGTGTGTGTGTGTGTGTGTGTGTGTGTGTGTGTGTGTGTGTGTGTGTGTGTGTGTGTGTGTGTGTGTGTGTGTGTGTGTGTGTGTGTGTGTGTGTGTACTCAAAGTCTATGTGTGTCAACTACTTGAGCAAGAACATGAAGCACTGGTTGAACAGAGAGAGTGCTGAAGGTCTTGGATTGGCCAATCAGCTGAGAACTCAAGCCTATAGCTGTGCCAGTAGAGAGTCTTATTGGGGATCTGGAGAAAGATGGAGAAACCAGCCCCAGACTGTGGTCTCTGTGTGCTCTTAAGGGAAATTGCACTTTACTGTGTGTGTACTTGTCATCCTTCCAGTGTACATCTCCCACTGTTGCCAGTGGTGAGGATTGAGGTGTCTTGATTATTGGGCCAGTGCTGGGGGATCATAGTTTCCATATTCATTCTTCCTCTGCAAGAATTTGAGTAAACACCTGTAGTACCTATTTGCTAAAATGAAAACCCTGCTCCCTGTTAGCTTGGCTTGTAAGGAAACCAACCAATAAGCCTACATTTTGGCATGTTGTGGTTTCCAGTCCACACAGGGGACAAATATCTGAAACTGTTACCTTGGTTGAATTCACCCATAGAATTTCTTTAGAGACACCTATTCCACTTATTGAGGTTATTGTATTTTTGAGCATGGTTGCTAATAACTTGGTTATTTCCTATGAACATATTCATAATCTGTAACAGTCCATTAACATCAGCTTTTTAATAGCAGTATCAATAAAGCTTGCTACTGGCTGTTATATGTTTGACCAATGCTTTTGTTAATATTGTATAATTTGTGTAAAAATGCTGTCAAGTTCTGTTTTATCATTAAATATTACGTTCAATTCAAGACCATCATCATCATCATCTGTTAAGAGAATCGTATGGACAGACTTATAGTTGAAATACAGAACTAATTGCATTTGCTTAGTGATGTGCACTTTGCGATGGAATACATTACTGTGTCCCTTATGTATAGCAACTTGTATGGTTCTGTTCACAGAAGCTCTATGTTGCATGAAGCTGTCCTAATGTCTGAGGACTGAATGATTTCCATTACTGTTAATGTTTCTGAAAAGTGGTGACATGAATGAAGTATTTCAAACTCTTTACCTACATGACCAGCACATGTTCTGAAGTGTGTTGGAAATTATTCCTGAATGATCTTTAAGAAACTGTACAGTGACTATGTATAGGATGAAACTTCCTGTGGCTACTGTTATAATGTATCTTATGACTGTTGCTGTGTATCATATCACTGTTATTGTGACTATGTTGGCCAGGGTGCCTTCTGTGCGGAGTCTGCATGTCCTCCCTGCTTTCATGTGGGTTTCCTCCAGGTGATTCAGTTTCCTCCCACGTTACAAAGACATGCATCTGGAGCATTTCTGCCCAGGCCTCTGGTGAAAATTGCTGTTGTTCCAAGTCGAACTTTTCCAGTAAACAAATGTTAAATAAATAAACTATGCATAGGATGAAACTTCCTGTGTCTACTATTATAACATATCCTATCACTGTTACTGTGACTGTGCATAAGAGGATGCCTTACGTCTTTCGGATGATGCCTTATATCAGTAAGAAATTATACTTTAACTATATACAGGATGCAACTACATGTGCGTACTGTTATACAGTATGTTATTATTGTTACTGTGACTATGTATGTGCTGAAACTGTATGAGATGACTGTTTTACTGTATTGTAATTGCTTTTATAATTAACTGTATATTATCTACCTTTTGGAGCTTATCTTCTTGTGTCTCTGCTGAAATAGGCATCTGCCCAGTCAAATAATGCCATCAACAAATGTTAAATAAATAAATAGACATGTTCATACTTTGAAACCCTAAGCCAAGATCCATATCAGTAGACCATCCCTCATCCAGGTGATGTCATAAAACCAACTTTTTTCACTGCATTCAGAACATGTATTCTCAGTCAGGATGGATTAGTGAGGCAGGTAGCTCTTAAAATTATAATTTGGGTGTACACTGTAGTTGCAGGGTTGAATCTTATGTTCTCCAATAGGTGCTCAAAGATGTTAAAACCTGTGCATAACACTGAACAATGTGTATGGTGATTATCTAACATTCATCAGGAATAAATTGTCCAGAAACTGTTATGAACAATGTATGTTACTGTTGTTTGAGGAATACGTCATTCGTCATTTCTCTGTCCTGTCTTCAGGCAATGATAACCGGACCAGGGACTGGTCTCTGTGCATTGAATGGATGCACATGATTGAGGAGAAGTGAAGGAGGAGAGATATGTTGGTTGCTTTTTCTGTTTTATGAAATGAAATAAATCTGCTCCTTTTTACAGGACTGCATTTTTCACATTAGCATGTATATTGCTTTGAATGCAGGATTATCCATCATGCATCAGTAAGGTAAGTGAAATTACCACATTATAGCTGTGCTTTGAACAGTGATTGAAATCCAAAAATTTCATGTAGCATTAAGCCATTGTTTCAGCATGCAATTTTTGAATTGTACTCCACAACCTAATTACCTTTGGATTGGTGTATCTTTCACTTGTATTGTGAGGTGGGTTTTTCCCTCTATAGGTTTTAGAGCTATGACTGTTTCTTGAAATACATGGTTTGATATTATTCTATGTGTGGCTGTGTTTTCCAGTAACTGACCTGTTGTGCATGGTCATCTTATTCAGACTAAATGGGTATCTATGATGTGTCAGTGTTTGCACTGCTATTTCCAGGCTGTGTGACATGCCCTTCAGTTCAACATTGGTATTATGCAAGTAAAAATCCAATGGCTCAGGATAAATGTTCTGCTCAGCACAAAAGTAAATCCAAAAAGCAGAAGAAGAGTAGAACAATACTATAGCTCCAGATTCAAACTAGAGGCACGAATAACACATTCTCGCTATCTTGTACAGACTTCCTACCTAACAAAGGTTTAAGTTTCATATATATTGTTGTTTTGTGGATGATTTATGTTTTGCTTGGATGGGCACAACTGTGGGTTTGAGGTCCTTTTTGGATTTCATTAATAGGTCCACTACTTTTCTAAGATTTACTATTAATTACTCATATCATGAGATACATTTTTTGATGTGAAGATACTGAAATGTATATATGGTAATGGTGAGCACTAGGGTGCATAGGAAGAAATGCTATAGGAACAGATTCCTACATAGGAGCAGTATGCATCCCCCACATATATTCAACAATATAGTGAGAGGACAAGGGATGAGAGTCTCGAGGTTGAGTGTGTTCAAAAAGGAAATGAGGGATCTTGAGCACAAGTTTGTTATGAGAGGTTATAGTAAGTCAAAAGATCATAACATCTTGGAGCAGGTGGAGGACCTCAGGAATACAAGAGTCAGACTGTATTTTTTCTGAAAGGGATAAGAATATGACATCTGGGAATATGGTCACCCAGGACGTTGCCAAATTGAAAATGGCAGTTTTATATTCAAGTAATGTAAAACAGGCTATAGAGATATACAAGAAATTCTGGCCTGTATTAGTAGCTGATGATCATATTAAGGACGTGGTAGGGACTATCCCTATATTTGTTTATAAGAATATGAAATCCCTTAAGAGGTTGCTATGCTACACTAAGAATACTGAAATAAACTCCAATGATCATTTTGCCACCTTACCCTGTACCAAATGTAATTTTTGTGACTATATAGATGTATCAGGGCAGTTTTTTCATCCAGATTTTAAGAGTGTTTAGGTTTAAAGTGACAGCTACTTGTGATTCCATGCACTTGGTTTATTTGGCATACTGCTTGACTTGCCAGTTGTTTTATATAGGTAAACCTGATAGACATTTAAAGGCTAGAATAAGAGAGCATTATTATGACATCAGGGATTTAAACAGAACTACTGCTTTGCCCAGACACATTATCAAGAAGGGTAACACACACCGATTTAAGTTCCTAGTTTTAGAAAAGACTAGGTTAAATGGGGGGCTGGGGGGTATCAGGAATAGAACAGAGTTGATATAAACAAGGTGGATCATTAGGTTGAGGGCTGATGCAGGAAAGAGTTTAAATGATAAGGTTCCAATTAAACCAGTACAGGGCACCTGTACACATTTCTTTATATATCCTCAGACTCCTTTCATTATTTTTGCTAAGTAGGAGTTATTATCATGCCACGTTATTCTCTCTGTGTATTTTCATGTTTTAGAGAATTTTATATTATTAATTATAGCATTTGTTTTTATGTTAACAATTGTTAATGTGAGCCTTTTGGTACCGCTTTAAGATTCAATTATTTAATGAGCTTATTAGTGTAGGAAGTGATGTCAGTGTTATTATAAATGTGATGCTTTTTTATTTGGTTTAACATCTGAGGAAGCAGTAGTTAAGCAGCATAGAATGGTGGTCTGTAGGATGAAGTTGGTGATCAAGAAGAGGAGGAGGAGGAGTGTGAAAGCACTGCCAAGGATTAAATGGTGGAAGTTAAAAAAGGGTGATTGTGAAGTGGAGTTTAGGGAAGAGTTAAGACAGGCACTGGGAGACAGTGGAGAGTTACCGAATAGCTGGGTAACTACAGCAGAACTAGTAAGGGAGACTGCTAGAAAGGTGCTTGGTGTGACATCTGGACAGAGGAAGGAGGACAAGGAGACCTGGTGGTGGAATGAGGAAGTACAGGAGAGTATACAGAGGAAGAGGCTGGTGAAGAAGAAGTGGGATTGTCAAAGAGATGAAGAAAGTAGAAATGAGTATAAGGAGATGAGGCGTATGGCAAAGAGAGAGGTGGCGAAAGCTAAGGATAAGGCATATGGAGAGTTGTATGAGAGATTGAACACTAAAGAGGGAGAAAAGGACCTGTACCGATTGGCTAGACAGAGGGACAGAGCTGGGAAAGATGTGCAGCAAGTAAGGGTGATAAAGGATAGTGAGGGAAAGGTAACCACAAGAGAGGAGAGTGTGTTGAGTAGATGGAAAGAGTATTTTGAGAGGCTGATGAATGAAGAGAATGAGAGAAAGAGAAGGTTGGATGATGTGTTGATAGTGAATCAGGAAGTGAAACAGATTAGCAAGGAAGAAGTAAGGACAGCTATGAAGAGGATGAAGAATGGAAAGACTGTTGGCCCAGATGACATCCCAATGGAAGCATGGAGGTGCTTAGGAAAAATGGCAGTGGAATTTTTAACTAGATTGTTTAATGAAATTTTGGAAAGTCAGAGGATGCCTGAGGAGTGGAGAAAAAGTATTTTGGTACCTATCTTTAAGAATAAGGGTGATGTGCAGAGCTGCAGTAACTACAGAGGGATAAAATTGATCAGTTAGAGCTTGAAGTTATGGGAAGGAGTAGTAGAAGCTAGGTTAAGAAGGGATGTGATGATTAGTGATCAGCAGTATGGTTTCATGCCAGGAAAGAGCACTACAGATGCAATGTTTGCTCTGAGAGTGTTATTGGAGAAATACAGAGGTAAGAAGGAGTTGCATTGTGTCTTTGTAGACTTGGAGAAAGCATATGACAGGGTGCCTAGAGAAGAGTTGTGGTATTGTATGAGGAAGCCGGGAGTGGCAGAGAAGTATGTAAGAGTGGTACAGGATATGTACGAGGGTAGTGTGACAGTGGTGAGGACTGCAGTGGAAGTGACAGATCCATTTAAGGTGGAGGTGGGATTACATCAAGGATCAGCTCTGAGTCCTTTCTTATTTGCAGTGGTGATGGACAGGTTGACAGATGAGATCAGACAGGAGGCCCCGTGGACTATGATGTTTGCAGATGACATTGTGATCTGTATTGAGAGTAGGAATCAGGTTGAGGAGACTCTGAAGAGGTGGAGAAATGCTCTAGAGAGCAGAGGAATGAAGGTCAGCAGGGCTAAGACAGAATATATGTGTGTAAATGAGAGGGAGGGTAGAGGAATGGTGAGGGTGCAGGGTGTAGAGTTGGTAAAGGTGGACGAGTTTAAGTATTTGGGATCAACAGCTCAGAGTAATGGTGAATGTGGAAGAGAGGTGAAGAGAAGAGTACAGGCAGGGTCGAATGGGTGGAGAAGAGTGTCAGGAGTGATTTGTGACAGACGGGTACCAGTAGGAGTGAAAGGGAAGGTCTACAAGAGGGTAGTGAGAACAGCTATGTTATATGGGTTGGAGACAGTGGCATTGACAAAAAGGCAGGAGTCAGAGCTGGATGTGGCAGAGTTAAAGATGTTAAAATTTGCACTTGGTGTGACTAGGATGGATAGGATTAGGAATCAGTATATTACAGGGTCAGCTCATGTTGGACAGTTTGGAGACAAAGCAAGAGAGACAAGATTGCGTTGGTTTGGACATGTGCTGAGGAGGGATGATGGGTATATTGGGAAAAAGATGCTAAGGATGGAGCTGCCAGGTAAGAGGAAAAGAGGAAGGCATAAGATAAGGTTTATGGACGTGGTGAGAGAGGACATGCAGGCAGTTGGTGAGACAGAGCAAGATGCTGAGGATAGGAAGAAATGGAAAGAGATGATCCGCTGTGGCGACCCCTAACGGGAAAAGCCAAAAGATGATGATGATGATTTGAGGAAGCAGTTGGTTTAATTGTGAAAGTGGTTACGTTGTGTAATAAAAGTTTCTTAGTTTGAATCTGGAGGCATCGTATTGGTCTACTCTTCTTCTGCTTTTTGGATTAACATTGGTATTGCATTTTTCTACAACCCCTTGGGTGTTTTCTGTTAAAAAACTGTTATATCCTAGGTATACTGACACTTGTGCAGACAGACATTTCTTTGCAGCAGTTTATAACCAGCAAGCATTATTAGGATATTATTCTGCAGAAATCCAAGGATTCTCAGAATATGTGCTAATTAAGATATGCCACCATTTACATGTGTATATATTCAAAGGGTTATGCTCATCACCCAGTCTTGGTAATAAACTGAACTCTGCTTATGCATTACTGGTTTAAGTGGATTGTTTGTGACTTTAATGACCATTTAGTTCATATTATTGAAACTACAGTAAAATTATCACTCTTTATAAAGAAAGATACTGTGCTTTGTAGTTGTGTTTCTACTACTGTATCTTAAAAATTAATACCAAGCAACTAACACCAAACTTATTTGACTGATCACTATATGCTTAAACTGGGATGTAATGAAATTCCTTATGGTTCACAGCCATGCAGCTGTTATATTGTAATAACACCTTGTACTACAGATTCTGTTGTATTTAGACTGCCTATGTTACAGTGATGACTTACCCAGGCCAAGCTGGATATTGTACATTAATCTTAGTTGAGCACTATATATATATATATATATATATATATATATATATATATATATATATATATGTATATATATATATATGTATCTATATATATATATATATATATATATATATATATATCTATATAGATATACACACACACACACACACACACACACACACACACACACACACATATATATATATATATATATATATATATATATATATATATATATATATATATACATGGATGGATCTAGGACTTTTGATCAAAAGATCAAAAGTCTGAATCCATTATCACTGAAAGTACTTTACCGAAAGCGCTTTCACCGAAAAATGCTTACAGTAAAGTACGTTTAAAAAAAACACACATTAAACCTACTTCTATGCAAGGGGGCAAGCCCCCCTGCACCCCCCACACCCCCTACTTTAATATTCTCACTCTGAGGTTGCACTACAGTGGGGAAAAGGGAATTGTCCCTTATCCTCACCGTAGTACGACCGGCACAGTTAGCATACTTATCTGAAAGTGCTGCTTTGGTGAACAGCACTTTCGGGTTAAGTATGCTCAGCAATTTCTGCTTCGGTGGAAAGTGCATTTGGGGATCTGTACGGATCCCATATATATTTGCTTGTTGTATTTGAACCTATTTTTAGTGTCAAATTACTACTTAGGGTTTTTATTTAACTTAGTAACGGTAGTGTTATTAGGCTGTTACCTATTTCCTTCCACTCCTTTCTTATATTTCACCAATTATAAAGATAGTCCTACCTCCTCTAGCACTCCCCTTATCAGCTTTTCCTAAATTTTTTTGTTTCTTTCCATTTACAGTTCTCAGCTAAAACAAACACTGTGAGGCATCCCTATAGATGTTCTCTACCAGCAAGATGTGTCTGCAAAAGTCTGTGCCCAGTTTACTTAAAATAAAGGCAACATTACATTGTATGTTAATGCTTTAACCCTTCTGTGATTGTAAATTTCATTTAGAATGTTTTCAGAGAGTGCACACTACTGGTATCCCCCACCCCATGCCTGCCAGAGATCTCTCTAAATGCAATATTTTCTAGTTTGGGATCATTGTTTCACTCTGTCTTCTCCTTCCCCAATACATTGGCCCATATGTCCTGCCAGGGTCTATATTATAACATCGAATTTTATAAAGTTTGAATGTTATAATATCGAACCAGTTTTGTTGAATGCTGAAAACAGCGAAGGTGCAGGACACCGAATTCTTGGGCTGTTGCTGTGGCTTCGCTGTTTTCAGCATTCAATATGTTGGAACGTTACGGGTTGGGTACAGGTAAGTGTGCGATTGTGTGTAGGTTAGGGGCGGGTTAGGTGAGTTAGGGTTAGGGCGTGGGTCAGGTAAGTGTGCAGTTGTGTGTAGGTTAGGGTTGGGGGGTGGGTTAGGTGAGTTAGGGTTAGGGCGCGGGTGAGGTGAGTGTGTGATAGTAACAGACCTTAGGGTTAGGGTTGGGTTAATGTAAGTGAATAGCTAGTAGTGTATGCAAAGTTTAGTTTAGATGTAGGATTTTAAGTGTTTGTGTGTGGATTGCTGTTTTTTGTGTGTGTTTGTGTTGTGTGTATGTTTCTTGGAATAGCGATTTTTTTTCCCTGGAAAAAAATCACTATTCTGACTGTTCGATGTTTGCGGATTTCGATGTTTAGGGTTCAATATTATAACATTCGATCTTTGTAGTTTTCAATGTTATAGTATAGACCCATCCTGGCATAAGGTTTCAATTTATCTAAGAATTCCTACACTACATAATTGTCAGCTACATAGATTCTTTCAACAGTACCTGGTAGTCTAAGTGACTAATGCTTCGTCCTGCCCTCATTACACTCTGGCATCAGTCTGCTCCCCTTCCCCGCCCCCATTCCCCCCTGCCCCCAGATCACTTGAATTTATTTTAAACCTAACCTCTCCCACTTGTCAACCAATCACCACCTATATAATTTCCAGTTATACGATATCTCGTATTTCCACACTAACCTTATCAACATCCATCCATTACCACACATAAATTAACCCATTAACCTATAACCAATCCCTATCCTTTAACCATTACAAAATGCTATCAATACATTGTATGTTACTAGCTATACTAACAACTACTGCTCACTTACATCTACCTTTTCTCCACACCTTACTGACTACTCCATCTTAATATCTCCATCCATCTTAAATATAACAGAAGTAAATCACACCTCATACAGACTACACCATATTAAACCAAACCCAATAAATACCCCTTTAGGTTTCGTAAGCATATATCAGCATTTGTCCAGACACTAGTGACCATAGCTACCAAACTTATTATAAGTGGAGACATTCACCCAAACCCAGGCCCGCAGAATACCTCCTCAACCCCCCCCCCTCAAATACAAGATATAACCAATCTATCACCAAAAGGTTCCAAAATACTAATCCTAACTCTAAACCTGTGAAGCATAGTCAACAAAGTTCAAGCATTACATGCCACCCTTTAGATTCATAGGTTCATAGATTAGTACTAAGCTAAGTGCACTTGAGAGCCATTTTAAGCCTAACCAAGTATCCCTTGTGAGACTCAAACCCTGCACCTTATTTTTGTAAGGCAAACACCTTAACCATTAGGCCACCCTCCCCACCTACATCCCATTATAACCCTGATATTGCTGTTTTAACAGAAACCTGGTTATAAGCACACATTACTGACAATGAAATGACACCACCTGGTTACATTATTAGAGCAGACAGGAAGGTAAAACAAGATGGAGGGGTAGCCATCTTATTTAAAAGCAGTCTCACACTTTTACCACAAAGCCTTTTCATAGATAACATTGAAAACAATGAAATCCTACCTACTAAACTTCAACTTAACCAAAAAAATTCATATCCATTATAGCTACCTATGTCCCACCCGGAAATAGCATCTCCACTATAGAGCACATCATCCAGTCTATATCAAATTCCATAGTACAAGAAACTATCATTATGGGTGACTTTAATATATTCTGGACAACCTGTAATTGACATAACCCTAGCAATCACATCAACCTATGGCTTCACATTACTCATTCAAGCTCCAACATGGATAGATAAAAACTCCAACTGTCAATCTATACTGGATTGGACACTATCCAACAAACTTCAATCTTATCAGATTAGTGGCTGCTTACCCAACAGTCTTAGTGACCGTATGCCAACCTATCTATTGAGAAAAAACATCAGTACTGTCAAGCTTACCACCTTCTGCCAAAGCCACAGTAAAAAAACTTTAACCCTCAAGACCTAATCAATACCCTAAAAAAATGTAACTGGTCTCTACTAAAAAACCTGCCCCTTGATGCTGCAAGAGATTTCAACAGTACCTTCTTGAAATTCTAAACAAATTGTCCCCCCAGGTCAATTCATATTAGCAACACATACACACCATGTCTAACTAACAATCCCAGAATGCTCCTTAGGAAAAGAGACAAAACTTGGCAAACATGGCTAACCTGTAAAACCCAAATCAACCACATCACATTCCAGCAAATTCAAAACAAGGCTAAACATCAAATCAACCTAGATAAAAATAACTTTTACTATAACCTGAAACATAAACACCAGCATAACCCCCCAAACATTTTGGAATACCATAAATGGCATTCTCCACCCAGGACATTCCACTACCCCTTCCCCCAACTTACTACACTTTCCTACCACCGTTGCAGAAGAATTCAATAAATACTTCACTGAACGTATACTATCTGTAATTAAAAGTAATTCCACAGAGCCATCACTAGGCTCCAAACCTCTCAGTATTAACTACAACTCCTCCTTTCAGCCAGTTCCACAGCTACCATTAAGATACTACTCAAAAAACTCAAACCCTTTTTAATAGGAGCTGACAAGTTACCAGCCGAATATTGAAAACTAGCAGCTGAAGGCATATCGTATCCAGTGTTGATCCTTATTAACAGGTCCAGAGCAGAACATGTCCCAATAATATGGAAAATTGCACACATTATCCCCTTACACAAAGGAGGAAATTCCACAGATCTGACCAACTACAGACAGATCCATTCCCTGTCCACTACCTATACTCCTTGAAAGATATATCCACTCCCAACTGATTCATTATCTTATCTTCAACAACATGCTAGCAACATGTCAACATGGTTTTAGGCCCCACCATAGTACCACAACTGCACTCCTCAGTTTCACCAATACCATCAACCAACTCAAAAACAAGGGTAAAATAGTCTCTGCAGTCTTTCTAGACATGTCCAAAGCCTTTGATACGGTCTTCCACCCCAAACTATTAAATACACTATCCAAACTAAACCTCAGCCCCTCTGCACTTCATTGGCTCTGAAGCTATCTAGAGGACTGGCAATAATCTGTAAAATGGCATAATGTCCCATCCCCCTCCTTCTTCCCGTCACACTAGGAGTACCTCAAGGCTCAATTCTTGGGCCGCTACTCTTCACTATTTTTACAAACAACCTCCATAGTGTTACCCCACTGGCTTCAACTATCCAATATACAGATGACACAACACTTAACTGCACCACTAATAACCTGCAACACCTCCATGATATAACCCCAAATCATTCTCAGATACTCAAACCTGGTAAAACAAAATTCATGATCTTCCAACCCACAACCCCCCCAGCACCTTCTACATCACAGCTAGGAATAATACTAAAATGTATGCCGATTCACAAATAAAACTACTATGAGTAACAATAGATAACAACCTAAGATTTTACATACATATAGCACAAACAACTAAGAAAGTTCACAAAAAATGGGTATTCTTTACAGAAATAAAAAGTATCTAACTAGCACCTCTAGAGTTGTCATGGCTAGAACCCATCTTCTGTCAAAAGTTCTGTATGCTTTCCCAATTCTCATGAACCTTAAAAAGACAGATTTCATTAAACTTGAAACATGCTACAATATACAGCTAAATTTGCAACCGACTGCCCACATCATACCCACCACTTTCACTCCTTAAAAAAAATTCTCCTGGTTAGTGTTCCCACAACTTATTTATTTATTTATTTAACATTTTTTTAACTGGGAAAGTCTGACTTGGAACAAAGCCAATTTTCAGCAGAGGACCAGGGAGAAATGCTCCAGATCCAGATTCAGAACTTCTGTCGAACAATCAATTAACCTTAGCACACAAATCAGTATATCAACCTGAAAAAACCCTGCCCTTCTAAATATTCTCCATCCCCATACCACAAATCAAAGTATTCGGTCAACAAATAAGTCTCTGTTATAAGTGTCCAAATCCACTAATATAACAGGAGACTCCCTATTTTCTCATCATGTAGCAACAAGGTGGAATTCACTACCTCACAGCATCAGAACCAACACAAATACCACCAATTCAAAAAGATTCTTACAAATTATCTTAATGACACCTGGCTTTGCTCCTGTATTACTCCAGACTAACTAATTTTAATAGTTTCTGGCCGTACTTTTTCTTCTTCCCTGGCCACCTCATAATCTGTTGTCTCTCTCATGTCTAGATAATCTCTATGCTCATCCTTTTCTGTCCAGTTTCCCCCTACAAACCCCTTCCTCAGCTTACTTTGAGAAACTACAATGTCTACATTACAATAAGGAATTATATCAGATGATTGCAAAAAAACAAATGCTAGCTATAATAGCATAGAATATAATTTCTGGTGTACTGTAAGTGTTGTATACTTTTTGTGTAATTTCTTGTATAAGTTTTGTATAATCTCTATATGTGGAGCTTTTTTCCCCGGGCCTCTACTGAAAATGGGTTTTATCCCAGTCAGTCTTTCCTGGTAAACAAATGTAAAATAAGTAAATAAACAAAATATTTGCATTTGACAGGCTACTGACTGGTACTAATGTTAGGTAGATAATGTATATAGTTGTACACATACAATACTGCTAGTATAACATGTATTATATTCTTATGTCACAAGCTGTGGCGATTGAACATATAACAAATTTGTTACTGTTGTATTCATTATACTGATGTGTGTTTAGCCAATTATCATGCTGTCTGGCTCAGATGTTTGTCATGTGACCTGCTTATTGTCGACAATATTGTCATATCACTTTCTTCTCATTTTAACAATGTCACTCGGTGGCTGTTTCCATGAATTATTACCTGCAAAGTGCAATCACTAGATTTGAACGTTCAAACATTATTACAATGCTACTAGCTCAGGTGGACATCTCCAAGCCTGCAAAGGTTTTCAGAAAATAATAATGATGTCCACTTTATGAACAGGACATTGACGGCCAGGCATTTATAAGGTACCTCGGTCCATAATCGGTGTGTGTCAGTCATTTCATGTTAATTTCTGCTATGCTGGTCCACAGAATGTTCTTCCTGACTCATATTTGCTTTTCTTTTATTTTTTATTTTTATTTTTTTTTATTTTACATTTGTTGACCGGGCTAGTCTAGCTGGATATATTTCCATTTTCAGTAGAGGCCCGGGGAGAAAAGCTCCACATAAAAACATACAAAAAAATACAAAATACAGAAAAATGCAAATAGAAATACAACATGACCTACAAATAAAAATTATAATAAACTGTAAGGATACTGTAGAAGCAAAAGCAGAAATGCTTATAAAAGTACCCAAGTAAAATTAAAATAAATTTAGGTAACAAAAATTCCTGGATGTAAGATTAGATAGTAGCATATAGAAGAAGGAGACAAAAACTGAGGTAAGAGACTTAGATGTTAGTAAAGAGAGTAGTAATAAGTAATATAGGAGTAAGAAAGCATCAAGAATATAAGAGAGTAGAAAAGGAAGGCTGTTAAGAGATGAAAGGGTACAAAGAAAAGAAAGTAAAGACTAGAGGATGTTAAGCAAGAATGTAAGGGTAAAAGAGTTAGAGTAGGTGCAATGCTGGCTAAAATAAGAGATTGCAAGATAGTAGAAGAGGGGAAGACAAGATACTGGGAGAAGATTAGTCAGGTTCAGTACATGAACAGAGCCAATGACTTTGGAAGTAATTTTTGATTTCTTGTTTGAAAAGAGGTGAAGATGTGATTAGGGTTATTTCACTGGGTAGCAGATTCCTGCTCCTTCCTACTGTATTAGAGAAAAGAGAATCACCAGCTGAGTTGTTTGACTTAGTTATACTGGTCAAGAGTTTCTTAGAAGACCGAAGGGAAGTAAGATTATTATAGGGGATTAACAGATTTGAGAGTATAGGGGTGTTATTAGGCTGGTACAGTATTTTATGGGCAATGAAAAGTTGGGGGGCTAGCAGAAGGTTTTGGAATTCCAGCCAACCTAGTTGTTTTAGGTTCACACAGTGGTGGGTTCTGGATTGGTTGCTAGTGGCAAACCTGGCAATGTTATTATAGGATGTTGCCAGTTTGCTAAGGTTGGCTTTCTTAAGGTTAGTGAAAATAGGTGAAGCATATAAAAGTGTGGAAATAAGGTGAGAGTGGGCAATCTTAGCTCTAGCAGAGTCAGTTAGGAAGGGTTTAATTCTGTATAAGGATCCTATTTTTCTGTTCACTGTTTTAATAGTGTTGTTAATATGTTGGTCAAAAGAGAGGTTATTGTCAATGGTTATTCCTAACAGTTTTGTTGTAGATTCAGGTGATATGACAGTGGCATTATTTGAGCAGATGGTAAAGTGTAAGGGGGGACCGAGTAGTAGGAGTAAAGAGGAGAAGTTTAGTTTTTTTGGCATTGAGAAGAAGATAACGTGAAGAAAACCATGTTTCTACTGTGTTGAAGATGTTTTGAGTCAGTGAAGAGAGTTCAGTAGGAGAAGATGCTGAGCAAATCAGGGTGGAGTCATCTGCATATTGTATGCAGGTAGCTTGAGGGATTGCTAGATGTAGATCATTAATGAATAGGGAAAAAAGAAGTGGACCAAGAATGGAGCCTTGAGGGACACCAGTAGTTACAGGTAGTAATGAAGAAATATGGTTTTCCCATAGAACTGCTTGTTGTCTATTGCTAAGGTAAGATTTAAACCATTTAAAAGCAAGGTTGTCTAGGGAAAGGGATGCAAGTATGTTGACAAGTGTGGAATAGTTGACCATATCAAATGCTTTAGAGAGATCAATAAAGAGAGCAGAAGAGAGAAGGTTATTGTTCCGGTTCCTATTGATGGTGTCAACAAAGGAAAGTAAAGCAGTGGTAGTACTGTGGTGGGGTCTAAAGCCATGTTGACAGTCAGCTATTATGTTTTGTGACGAGAGATACTGTAACAGTTGTTGGTGAATACATTTTTCCATAATTTTTGCTAATGGAGAAAGGAGAGCAATAGGTCTATAGTTGGAATAGTCGATTGAGTATCCACCTTTGTGTAAAGGGATAATATGGGACACTTTACAGATTTCTGGGATAGTTCCCTCTTGGATTGTCCTGTTTATGAGAATGGATATAGGGTATGCAATTACTTTTGCAGCCTTTTGGAGAAAGAGAGAGGGGAGTTTGTCAGGAGAAGGGGTACACGGCTTAAGTTTGCAGATAAGTCTGTAGATGAAAGAGGTAGAGATAGGATGAAGTTTAAAGTTAGGGGAAGAATCAGCTTGGTTAGATGGAGTGAAGGAGTTGTTGGCGTTCATTTGTCTGGCTAAGGATTGAATAGTGTCAATAAAGAAGGAGTTGAAAGCATTTGCTGTTAGGTGAGGGGTGTCAGGGTCTGCGTTAAGAGGAGTAGGAGTTTTGTTTGTTCCTGGGGACAGGAGTTTATTAACTGAGGACCAGAAGGGTTTGGGATTATTCTGATGCGTCTGTTGAAGTTTGCAGTAGACTTTTTTTTTTGTCAGTAATTATTGCTTTTTTGTCAAATTTCTAAGCTGGCGGAAATGAAACAGGTCTGGGTTATTTCGATAGCATCTCCATTTTGCCCAGACATTATTTCTGGTGAGTTCTGTGTTCATCAGTGGCAGTGACTAACATTGAGCAGCTTCCCTGCCCCCCGGAGAGGTGGTTACTGACTTGAAACTGTAGTTTTATTGGCCACTAGGGGTCATTTCCATAACTCCTTCATTTGTCCTCAGAGGAGTGGTTTAAGGCAGTAACTTGTAGTTTATTGGCCATTTTGGGTCATTTCCTGTCTTTTCCAGCCCCCTGCTATAAAGCACGCTTTAGCGCATTAGCGTGATTTAGCCCGATTTAGCGCGGAGTTGCTACCGTTGCACACTAGGGCAGCGCCAGTTAAGCAGGTTTAAACTATTTGGGCTACCTAAAGTCCACTCTTCAAATTTTCCCTTAAAACTACCTTCCTCGAACTATACTACTGATCTAATCAGCGTATCCTATAATTAAAAAGATCATCTCTACTTGACTCCAAGTAGACTATTCTCTATCTGTTAAACGTAGCACTTGCTCCTACAGTACTTATTACCTTGATACGGCACTCTTGTCATAGATAGTACCCCAAAAGGCAACCCCCATTTCTCGGTCACCCACGTCCCCGGAATCTTTTAAAGTTTTTTGTCTATTCCTTCTAGCATGTCGAGGGATCAGTTGCTAGTGTCCTCTCCTGCTCAGCTGGTGAACCTGGGAATATTGAGGCAATGTTACAATTGCCTCATGTACACAGACAACCCTCTCCTCCTCCCACAAAACACAAATACATGCGAGAGATGCAACTATACGGCCAAACTGGAGGCTGAGCTCTCTCAACATAGGACTGGCAAGACCAGTCAGGAGGAGAAGGTTACCACACACACTATAGACCCAGTCTCACATATTACCATTACAACCTCAAATCATACACATAAACACACAAAGACATACTGGAGGCTCTGATCAAAAATCTACCAAAACAGCAGAGGCCACCAAAGCAGACACCCAAACAACCACCACCTCAGAACACAACACCTGCAACACATAGACCTCACAGTCAGAGTGTCAAACAGTCACAGCCCTTAAGGCCAAACACAATGCCAGACACACTAGTCATTGGTGACTCCATAGTCAGACACACTGACGTCCCGCCACCAGACTGAGTAAGGAGAAGGTCACAGTAAGCTGCCTGTCGGGCGCTAGAATCTGCCACATAACGCAAGCACTCAGGTCTCTCAACAGCAGGTACAAATATGACTCAGTCATTGTCCACGCTGGTGTAAACGACCTGAGACGTACCTCCTTGGACTACATGAAAAGAGACATTGAGGAGCTCTCTGATTATGTAGCCCAGACAGGTATGACCCTGACCTTGAGCAGTATCCTACCTTCACCAAGAATGATGCCACAATACAGAGATAAGATGATCAGCTTTAACAATTGGCTTAAACACTGGTGTCATTCAAAGGGGATCCAGTGTCTGTCTGCCTGGGATGACATGCTGGACAAGCCACGCTGTTTCGCAAGGGACGGCTTGCACCTGTCACCCCTGGGATTCCGGATATTGGCAAAGGCTCTTGCCACCCCCATAGTGCCTTTTAAGGCAAGGCTCAAATTCTAAACCTACCACCCTAGAACACAAAAAGGAAAAACTAAGGGTAATGCTGCTCAATGCCAGAAGTCTAAATCTCAAAATGCACGCACTCGAGGCCCTTCTCAGTATGGAGAACATCGATGTCTGTGCTGTGACAGAAACCTGGTTCAAGGCTCCTGAGAGCACCCCAGCGCTATCAGGTTTTATCTCATATCATGCTCCGCCCCAAAATCTGACAATACCAAGAAAGGAGGGGGGTATCCATATTCATCAAGGACACCCACACCTCAAGACTGGTGGCAACGCACGATGCATTGGAGACCATCCAGGTGCAATTAACCATAGGCAAGACTGATATGCAAATTGTAGCATGTTACAGGCCACCCTCACAAACTCAGGAACCTCACATGGCCTTCCTGAAAACACTAGAGGGGATAAATGTATCACCAAACACCATCATACTAGGTGACTTCAATTACCCTAATATAGACTGGGAACACTACTCAAGCCCAAACACCCTAGCCCAAAAGTTCCTGGAATTCATAAACTCAAATGCCATGGAACAACTAGTCACCATCCCCACAAGAGGAGATAACATACTTGATCTCATCATCACGAACATGGGAGCACAATGTTCAACACCGGAGGTGTACCCTCACTGGTGAGATCAGACCACAAACTAATCTCGCTGGAGGTCCTCATCCCACCCCACCTGAAATAAAAAGACCACAGTAAAGAACTTCTCAAAACCGACTTCACACTTCTAAAGACTAGTGTGGTCTCCTTTAAGGCCCCGAGCCAGCGGAAAACAGTACTCAAGCCGCTGAATCACTTACAAATGCCTTCTACCAGCACCTGCAGGACTGCATGGATAAGGCAATCCCAAGCAAAACAAAGACTCTTTGTACCAAAGGCAAGCGTCCAGTCTGGTGGACCCCAGCCATAAACAAACTCTACAACAAAAGGAGGAAGCTACTACAAGATAGAGCAAAATCCTTAAAAGGTAAGACACCCTTGATCACTATAAGTAAAAAACTAAGAGCTCTCATAAAATAATCCAAAGCAAATTTCGAGAGAAAAATAGCTAAAGACTCAAAAGACAATCATAAGGCCTTCTTTAGCTATGTTAGAAACCTGGGAGGAAACTCCCAGATATGCTCAGAGCTAGTTCAAAATGATGTGAAGATTACTGATCCTACAGACATTGCCAACATACTGGCTGACAGGTTCAGTGCAAACTTCTCCCCAAAAGGAGAGATATCTGTACCAAACGATTGCAGCCCCCATACATCTCCAGCCCAAGTGAGAACTGCTCTCTCCAAAGCAAAAAACACAGCATCCATGGGACCTGATGGTGTCCCCGGCTGTGGGCTCCATGAACTCAATGAGGAATTAAACCCACAGCTAGGACAGCTGTTTAATCAAAGTCTTACCTCTGGATACATACCCAGGAGTGGCGCACTGCAACTGTGGTACCACTTCACAAAGGCGGTGCCTCCACCGACCCTGGAAATTACCGCCCATTAGCTTGACAAGCCTTATCTGCAAAGCCATGGAGAGGATCATAATGGACCTCATAAATAAAGACATAGGGAATTTGCAGACTTTGGATCCAACCCAGTTTGGCTTTGTCAAAGGCTGATCATGCCTTTTAAACTTGGTTGACTTTTTCAAACAGTCACCAAAGCCATTGATGAGGGAAAGGCAGTCCATACAGCCTACCTCGATCTGGCTAAGGCCTTCGATACAATACCCCATTCGGGTATCATTGAAAAACTCATCAGCTTAAATGTCAACCCATACATCACAAGATGGGTTGCAAACTGGCTGAGTGACAGAACCCACAGGGTCAGAGCTGCTGGCGCCATGTCAGACTCAAAGCCTGTCACAAGTGGTGTCCCACAGGGCTCAGTCCTGGGCCCACTCTTGTTTGGCATCTACTTTTCCAAGTACAAGCAAACACAGGAGGGTTATGGCTGAAAAAGTTTGCAGATGACTGCAAACTGGGCCATAGTAGAAAACACATCTGACACAGATATCCTTCAGAAGGGTCTCACAGAAACGGATAACTGGTGCCAGAGCCACGGCCTAAAGTTAAATGCGAAAAATGCATAGTCATACCCTTGGGAAAAACAAGGTTACCCCTAGCTACCAAATAGGTGGCAATCCACTGAGCACAGAACAAGTTATCAGGGACCTGGGGACCCAGGTTGATAGTAGTCTGTCATTCGACACCCATGTAGCTAAAGTAGTTAGGAAGACCTTCTACATTGCCCACCTTATCATGAAGGGATTCTCATCTAGATCAAGGGAGGTCATAGTCTCCTTTACTCATCACTCATCAGACCAATGATTGAGTACAATGCCCCATTCGGAATGTATCTGACCCGACACTTGCAGCAGCTGGAGAGGCCACAAAAGTTCCTCACCAAAAGGATAAAGGGTCTCAAAAATCTGTCCTATGCTGCCCGACTGAAAGAACTCCAGCTCTATTCAGTCGCCACGCTTGCTCAGAGGTGACCTTTGCCTAACATACAAGGCCATGTCAAACCCAGATTTGATGAATATGCTTCACCTCAAAAATCTAGATCCATCAGAGCCACAAGGGCGGAGACTTAAACCTTGACACGGCTATTAATAGGACGTGCTGGAGGGATAGATTCATCACCCAAAGACTCCCTATGCTGTGGAACAAAATCCCGGTACATGTGAGGCAGAGCACCTCGCTGGCCTTGTTCAAGAGAAATCTTGACCAATGGATGGGAGATCGCAGATATACCCCAGGGATTACCTCAGTGTCACTGCTCGACAGAGGCACAGCAAAATAATGGGTATAGTTCCCCATACTAAAGGGGTGGTGTAAGCCACAAAACGATGGGCTAGGCTTGTAAATGCCCTCGGGCAGATAGCCTAGTATGAACCTATGAACCTATGAACCTATGAGAATTAGCTTTTTAGTTTCCTTAGAGAGCCAAGGGGCTGTATTGGTCTTCATTCTAATGGTACGCTCGGGAGCATGACTATTTAGTATGGATAAGAAAGTAGTATTAAAGTATAATACTGCCTTTTCAAGAGGAAGTACTTTTAGGGGATTCCAGTTGCATTTGCTGAGTTCCTTTTGAAATAGTTCTGTGTTAAAATGTTTAGTAGAGCGTATTTTTCTAATGTTAGGGAGGTTATGAAAATCAGTCTTTTCCCTTGCAATATATGTCAAGGAGTGATCACTGACATCGTCTGGTAGTGTTCCTACTTTGTAAGTTTGTTTGTCTTTGTTTATTAGTATCCAATCTAGAATACTTTCTTTGTTATTAGGTTTATTGATTCTTGTGGTAGAGGAGATGGTTTGGGAGAAGCCATGGAGGTTTATGTGAGAAGTAGGATTATCAGCATTGATAGTATTCCAGTCTATATTAACGTCACCTAGTATTATAGTTTCTTGTGGGTAAGTAATAGATACTCAGCTGAGAAAGTCTTCTAGAGAGGATATGTTATTACCTGGGGGTAAGTACATGCAGATAATGTTAATGGATTTCTTGGTGTTCAGATGGAGTTTAGCTATGATGGCTTCTACTTTATGATCCTGGGTAGGATATGCTGGAAGGGTGGAAATGTGTAGTTGATTTTTAAAAAGAATTGCTACTCCGCCACCTTTACGCTTTAGACGGTCGAGTCTAACAATATTATAACCTTGGGGTAAAATTTCTGTATCTTTAGTGTTGGGCTTTAGCCAGGTTTCTGAAAGGCAAAGAATGTCAAAAGAATGGATATCTAGGAGGGCATGAAGGTGAGATACTTTGTTGTTTATACTTTGAATGTTGAGATGTCCTATTAGTAGATTATTATTAGTTTTGGGTGTACTGGTTGTACTGGTTGGAGACAATGGGTAAGTAGGGCCTGGGTTGGGGTGGATGTCTCCATCTTGTAAGGTGAGATTAATTGGTTTAGTTATTGTGTTGCACTTGAAATAGGTACCTAATTTCAATTTTCTTTCTGTGGGAAGGTTCATAGGTTCATAGGTTCATACTAGGCTATCTGCCCGAGGGCATTTATAAGCCTAGCCATAGTTTTGTGGCTTACGACACCCCTTAGTTTGGAGAAACTATGCCCATTATTTAGCTGTGCCTCTGTCGAGCAGTGACACTGAGGTAACCCCTGGGGTGTATCTGCGATCTCCCATCCATTGGTCAAGATTCCTCTTGAACAAGGCCAGTGAGGTGCTCTGCCTCACATGTACCGGGATTTTGTTCCACAGCATAGGGAGTCTTTGGGTGATGAATCTATCCCTCCAGCACGTCCTATTAATAGCCGTGTCGAGGTTTAAGTCTCCCGCCCTTGTGGCTCTGAGGGATCTAGATTTTTTGAGATGAAGCATATTCATCAAATCTGGGTTTGACATGGCCTTGTATGTCAGGCATAGGTCACCTCTGAGTAAGCAATACGCAACTGAATATAACTGGAGTTCTTTCAGTCGTGCAGCATAAGACAGATTTTTGAGACCCTTTATCCTTTTGGTGAGGAACTTTGTGGCCTCTCCAGCTGCTGCAAGTGTCGGGTCAGATACATTCGAATGGGGCATTGTACTGATCATTGGTCTGATGAGTGATGAGTATAGGGAGACTATGACTTCCCTTGATCTAGATGTGAATCCCTTCATGATAAGGTGGGCAATGTAGAAGGTCTTCCTAACTACTTTAGCAATATGAGTGTCGAATGAAAGGCTACTGTCAACCTGGGTTCCCAGGTCCCTTATAACTTCTTCTTTGTTCAGGGGATTGCCACCTATGTGGTAGCTAGGGGTAACCTTATTTTTCCCGAAGGGTATGACTATGCATTTTTGGCATTTAACTTGAGGCCATGGCTCTGGCACCAGTTATCCGTTTCTGTGAGACCCTTCTGAAGGATATCTGTGTCGGATGTGTTCTCAACTACGGCGCCCAGTTTGCAGTCATCTGCGAACTTTGTCAGCCATAACCCTCCTGTGTTTGCTTGTACTTCAGAAAAGTAGATGCCAAACAAGAGTGGGCCCAGGACTGAGCCCTATGGGACACCACTTGTGACAGGCTTAGAGTCTGACATGGCGCCAGCAACTCTGACCCTGTGGGTTCTGTCACTCAGCCAGTTTGCAACCCATCTTGTAATGTATGGGTTTACATTTAAGTTGATGAGTTTTTCAATGATACCCGAGTGGGGTATTGTATCAAAAGCCTTCGCCAGGTCTAGGTAGGCTGTATGGACTGCCTTCCCCTCATCAATGGCCTTGGTGACTGTTTCAAAAAAGTCAGCCAAGTTTAAAAGGCATGATCTGCCTTTGACAAAGCCAAACTGGGTTGGATCCAAAGTCTGCAAATTCCCTATGTCTTTATTTATGAGATCCATTATGATCCTTTCCATGGCTTTGCAGATCAGGCTTGTCAAGCTAATGGGACGGTAATTTCCAGGGTCGGTGGAGGCACCGCCTTTGTGGAGTGGGACCACAGTCGCTGCGCCACTCCTGGAATGATCTGGAGGTGAGACTAAGATTAAACAGCTGTCCTAACTGTGGGTTTAATTCCTCATTGAGTTCATGGAGCACACACCATCAGGTCCCATGGATGCTGTGTTCTTTGCCTTGGAGAGAGCAGTTCTCACCTGAGCGTTGGAGATATTTGGGGGGCTACAATCATTTGGTATAGATATCTCTTCTTTAGGTGGGGAGGGTGGGGAGAAGTTTGCACTGAACCTGTCAGCCAGTATGTTGGCAATGTCTGTAGGATCAGTAATCTTCACATCATTTTGAACTAATTCTGAGCATATCTGGGAGTTTCCTCCTAGGTTTCTGACATAGCTAAAGAATGCTTTATGGTTGTCTTTAGAGTCCATAGCTATTTTTTTCTCAAAATTAGCTTTGGATGATTTTATGAGAGCTCTTAGCTTTTTACTTATAGTGATCAGGTGTCTTACCTTTAAGGATTTTGCTCTATCTTGTAGTAGCTTTCTCCTTTTATTGTAGAGTTTGTTTATGGCTGGGGTCCACCAGACTGGACGCTTGCCTTTGGTACAAAGAGTCTTTGTTTTGCTTGGGATTGCCTGATCCATGCAGCCCTGCAGGTGCTGGTAGAAGGCATTTGTAAGTGATTCAGCGGTTTGAGTAATGTTAACCGCCGGCTCAGGGGCCTTAAAGGAGACCACACTAGTCTTTAGAAGTGTGAAGTCGGCTTTCGAGAAGTTATTTACTGTGGTCTTTTTCATTTCGGTGGGGCGGATGAGGACCTCCAGCGAGATTAGTTTGTGATCAGATCTCACCAGTGAAGGGTATACTTCTGGCGTTGAACGTTGTGCTCCCATGTTCGTGATGATGAGATCAAGTATGTTCTCTCCTCTTGTGGGGATGGTGACTAGTTGTTCCATGGCATTTGAGTTTATGAATTCCAGGAACTTTTGGGCTAGAGTGTTTGGGCTTGAGTAGTGTTCCCAGTCTATATTAGGGTAGTTGAAGTCACCTAGTATGATGGTGTTCGGAGATACATTTATCCCCTCCAGTGTTTTCAGGAAGGCCATGTGAGGTTCCTGAGTTTGCGAGGGTGGCCTGTAACATGCTACAATTTGCATATCAGTCTTGCCTATGGTTAATTGCACCTGGATGGTTTCCGATGCATCATGCGATGCCACCAATCTTGAGGTGTGGGTGTCCTTGATGAATATGGATACCCTCCTCCTTTCTTGGTATTGTCCGGTTTTGTGACCGAACGCATGATATGAGGTAAAACCTGATAGTGCTGGGGTGCTCTCAGGAGCCTTGAACCAGGTTTCTGTCACAGCACAGACATCGATGTTCTCCATACTGAGAAGGGCCTCGAGTGTGTGCATCTTGAGGTTGAGACTTCTGGCATTGAGCAGCATTACCCTTAGTTTTTTTTCTTTGTTTTGTACTAGGGTGGTAGGTTTAGAATTTGAGCCTTGCCTAAAAAAGGCACTATGGGGTGGCAAGAGCCTTTGCCAAAATCCGAATCCCAGGGTGACAAGTGCAAGCCGTCCCTTGCGAAGCAGCGTGGCTTGTCCAGCATGTCATCCCAGGCAGACAGACATTGGATCCCCTTTGAATGACACCAGAGTTTAAGCCAATTGTTAAAACTGATCATCTTATCTCTGTATTGTGGCATCATTCTTGGTGAAGGTAGGATACTGCTCAAGGTCAGGGTCATACCTGCCTGGGCTACATAATCAGAGAGCTCCTCTATGTCTCTTTTCATGTAGTCCAGGGAGGTACGTCTCAGGTCGTTTACACCAGCGTGGACAATGATTGAGTCATACTTGTACCTGCTGTTGAGAGACCTGAGTGCATGCATTATGTGGCGGATTCTAGCACCCGGCAGGCAGCTTACTGTGACCTTTTCCTTACTCAGTCTGGTGAGCGGGACGTCAGTGTGCCTGACTATGGAGTCACCAATGACTAGTGTGTCTGGCATAGTGTTTGGCCTTAAGGGCTGTGACTGCTTGACACTCTGACTGTGTGGTCTATGTGATGCAGGTGTTGTGTTCTGAGGTGGTAGTTGTTTGGGTGTCTGCTTTGGTGGCCTCTGCTGTTTTGGTAGATTTTTGATCAGAGCCTCCGAGTATGTCTTTGTGTGTTTATGTGTATGATTTGAGGTTGTGATGGTATTATGTGAGACTGGGTCTATAGTGTGTGTGGTTACCTTCTCCTCCTCTCTGGTCTTGCCAGTCCTATGTTGAGAGAGCTCAGCCTCCAGTTTGGCCGTATAGTTGCATCTCTCGCATGTATTTGTGTTTTGTGGGAGGAGGAGAGGGTTGTCTGTGTACATGAGGCAATTGTAACATTGCCTCAATAATCCCAGGTTCACCAGCTGAGCAGGAGAGGATATTAGCAACTGATCCCTCGACATGCTAGAAGGAATAGACAGAAGAACTTAAAGAAAGGTTTTGGGGATGTGGGTGACCGAGAAATGGGGTTTGCTTTTTTTTTGGGGTACTTTCTATAACAAGAGTGTTGTATCGAGGTGATAAGTACTGTAGGAGCAAGTGCTTAGCTATACGGATAGAGAATAGTCTACTTGGGAGTCAAGTAGAGATAATTTATAGTTGGAGGATACACTAAATAGAACAGTAGTACACTTTGAGGAAGGTAGTTTTAAGGGAAAATTTGAAGAGTGAACTTTAGGTAGCCCTAATAGTTTAAATCTGCTTAACCGGCGCTGCCCTAGTGTGCAACGGTAGCAGCTCCGTGCTAAATCGCTCTAACGCGCGCTTTATAGCAGGGGGCTGGAAAAAACAGGAAATGACCCAAAATGGCCAACAAATTACAAGTTGCTGCTTCTAACCACTCCTCTGAGGACAAACAAGCAGCTCAGTACTCCCCACTCCCACTGGTGAGTAAAGAAACAAGTAAAGGGCATGATTAATATGAGAAAGTCTATGGTATTTGGGTAGTAGATAGTTGGGGGTAGAAGTAATGTTAGAGTATGAGATTAGAGGAATATTTAAGCAAGTTAATGTTTGTTTAGGAGAGTAGATTGGCTGGACATAGAGTGGATTTTCAAAGAAGGTTAGTAGATAGGCTGAGGATAGTGTAGTTAAGAGTAAGAAACAAAGTGTAAGCATAGATTGGAAATAGGGAGTCATTATAAGCGAAGAGGAAATATAGTTGAAATTAAGGTAGATGAGTTAAAGTAAGGTTTTTGCAAAATAGAGTAAGCTGAGGGGAATAGTAAGGACAGGGAAGTAATGAGAGAGAGAGTGTGAGGAAATAAGGTTATTAAAGGGAAATAGAGGGGGTTAGACTAGTGATATTAGAGGGTGAAGAAAAAGGAAAACAAGAATTAAGAAAGAGTAGTAAATAATGGATGTAAGTAGGGTTAAAGTTAAAAGGGAAGGTCAAAAGTTAGAGTGAGTAAAGGTGGAAGGAAGGAGATGGTGGGAGTGGTTTACAAAAGAGCGGGAAAAGAGAGGGTTAATTGGATAGGATGATATGAGTAAGGGGTGTGTTTATAGGAGTATAAGATTAGTACCCCGGGGGTGGGTGGGAATTGGGGGTAGGGAGGGGAGCGGAGTGAGCCCGCAGGGCGAACGGAGCGGGAAGAAACAACAGAAGATGAGATAAAGAGAGGAAACAATCAGGAAATGGAGGTAGGTGAGGTCAGAGAGGTATAAGAAAAAAGGAAAAATTATTGAGAAGACCAGGTACACCTGAGAGATGATAGGTAAGAAGGGCTAAGTCAATGTTTAAGCATAGAGTAGGAGTAGAGGAGGAATAGGTAGAAGTGTAGAGGGAGAACTAGGGAAGGTTACAAGGTAAAGCAAAACAATAAGAAGAGAGATACAGGGAGAAAAAGAAGATAGTCAAGGAGAAGAGTGCAACAATCATAAAAGGTTTAAGGTAAGAGGTAAGAAGAGAAAGGGAGTAAAATTAGTGGTGAGTAAAGACTGCCATCTAGTGGCCAGAGCTTGTATTAATCCTGTAGAGAGATCTCTGCAGTAAGGAGAAGAGAAAAGGACGATAGAAAAATGGTATTGAGAAGGAAGGATTATTAAGAAAAGCAAAATAGATAGAGGGCTGCAGAGGCGCAGGTGGAGACAGTGGAGTACAACAGTGGTAGAAACTAGAGGGGAGGGGGATATGGCTGCTAGCAAAAACTGACAGTTAATCTAGTATACCTTAAGGGTGTGTACGATTAAAATATGCAAATAAAATAGGATAGAATTACTATGAGACATACAAAATATATTCTGAGGCTTTTAGTCCAGGGGTGTTTGGTTAACCAGGTGAAGAATTACCCAGGCAGGCTGGATAGGTGAGTATAGTTGCTCCTTGTGGTCCAATAAGGTAAGGTAGGAGTTGAAAAAAAAGTGTATATAATAGGTTTGAACAGCTGGAGAGAGAGAAAAAAAAATATCAAGGAGGAGGGAGAAAGTTAGAATTAACAGGGGTTAAACAATAAAGATGTTTCATCAACAGTACAGTTTTCACAGCATTGAATAACTCGGTCAGATAAAACCATCAAAAGCAGGTGTATGCAACACATGTCCTAACATTAGGGTAATAAAAACATACATTCAAGTAATAACATAAGCATTAGGATTAATAAAAAGCCATAGAGATTAAATCAAAACTCACAAAGAGGTCAGTTATGTAAAATACAGTAATTAAATGTAGCTATCAAGTACAGCGATATTGCAGTGCATTAGTTAATATGATATCCTTTCACAAAAATACACTGAGAGGTCAATTCACTGAGATACAGCAACTATGTCTAGCTATAAAATAAGGCAGTATGCAGAGTATTAGCTAAGACCATATCCTTTCACAAAAGTGTATCCACTACAGGTAGAACATTGCAGATAAAATGAAAAGGACAGTCTGCCCACACAAAAATAACAATTGTTTTATGACTAGATTAGGGTAGACCATGATAAGGAGGGTGAAGTTTTAATACAGTATTTATGGAAATTGAGAGAAAAAAAATGGTTTAGCTCAGATTTAGTATTAAGTAACTAAAGAAGCTAGCGTTAAAAATATGCTGCTGTTAATCAGGTCTTAGGGGAGCAAAAGGCTTCTGCCGAGGCTAGTACCAAATAATTACCTTCTAAATAATCAGAAGAGCCAAAGAACAATGTATGGTATCTACAATATGTGCTACGGAAGCATCACAGATGATTAGCTAATTGAAGTCACAAGGTAGTTAGGATAACTAGTTCTCAAGCATTCTGATAGGTGCAATGTATGCTAAAACATATTTATTTAGAAAGCTATAGGCATAAATAAATAGGTGTAATTGATATCCCTCGTTACAGAGTATAAGGATAAAATGGCTAACAACAGCGGTATCAAACACGCTACAATAGGAGTCAGCTCAAGGGTCACAAAAGGAAACAGACAGAGGTAATGATAAGGGGCTTAAGCGTTTAGGTGACGAAACGCTTTAGTATTAAGTCAACGTACTATTAAAGGAGTCAGCTAAACTGTCCCAAAAGGAACCAGCCATATAAGTAACATTGAGTTACCTATTAACGGACAGGGATATTTGTGGACTTATATGTTAGAGAAACTAAATGCTATATCAGTGAAGGGCAGCGCTAATACAGCACACACACAATGTTGCAGTATACTTTTAGAGAACACAAGTGAAATCAACCTGAAAACTGTCTGTTCTAAGTATTTCTGGAGAGAAGGGACAGATACCTTTATTTGGTATAAAAAAGTAGCGCGAGAGCAAGGGCAGATACCTTAGGTAGGAAAAATAGTTTCCGTCTACTTTCTTATGTGCACAGAAGGAGGTTCAGTATAGAGGAAATCTAGAGAGGTACTCCTAAGATGAAAGCGAGCACTCAAAATGCACGTTTTTGGCACATAATTTTCTGTTGTGTTTTGCAATTAATCTTGACAGAGGGTGGGACCCGTGGAAGTCTTCCTATCAGAAGATGATCATGAGCACATGCCAGGCCACTGCCAGAGTCTTCTGAGGATGACAGTGGTGATGACAATGACAATGATGATGAAGATACAGGAACCACCCCTGCCTGAGCCATCATGCCTGCACCCTAGAGGAGATGACAACAGGATAGGAACAGAGACTATTAATGAGAGAATATCTGGGAGGTTGTGATGGATGTGTTCTGAAGACAGATGAGGGATATGATGGGGGTGTTCTTCCAGGACATGATCCGGGCTATGCAAGATTCATTCAGGGAGATAGCTCATGATGTCATTTGTGAGTCTCAGCCCTGTCATAGGTTCATAGGTTCATAGGTTGATACTAGGCTATCTGCCCTAGGGCATTTATAAGCCTAGCCAGAGTGTGTTTGGCTTTTGCCACCCTTTTAGATTAGTTGACTGTGCCTCTGTATAGTAGGTCACAGAAGATAGCCCTTTTGAGGTTAGTTTACTGTGCCTCTGTCTAGTAGGGACACAGAAGAGATCCCAGGGGTAAACCTACGATCTCCCATCCACTCGTCAAGATTTCTCTTGAAGAGGGTCATTGAGGTACTCTGCCTAACATGGATTGGGATTTTGTTCCAGAGTGAGGGGAGCCTCTGGGATATGAATCTGTCCCTCCAGCATGTTCTATTTATTTCTGTGCTGAGGTTTAAGTCCCTGGAGCATATAGCTCTAAGGGATTTGGATTTCCTGAGGTGGAGCATGTCCATTAATTCTGGGTTGGACATGGCTTTATATGTCAGGCACAGATCGCCTCTGAGTAGGCAGTAAGCAACTGAGTAGAGCTGGAGTTTCTTTAGCCTAACTGAGTAGGGCATCTGTTTGAGTGCCTTGATCCTCTTAGTGAGGTACTTTTGGGGTCTTTCCAGTTGCTGCAGGTGTCGGGTAAGGTACATCCCAAATGGGGCATTGTATTCAATTATGGGCCTGATGAGTGATGAGTAGAGGGGCACAATGACCTCTCTTGATCTAGATGTGAACCCTTGCGTGATAAGGTGGGCTATATAGAAGGCCTTTCTCACCATTTTGGCAACGTGATTGTCAAAGGAGAGATTGCTATCTACTTGGGTCCCCAAATCCCTAATTACTTCTTTCGTACTTAATGGATTACCACCTATGTGGTAATTTGTGGGCACTTTGTTTTTCCCAAAGGGGATGACTATGCACTTTTTGGCATTTAGCTTTAGGCCATAGCCCTGGCACCAGTTATCCGTCTCTGTGAGACCCTTTTGGAGGATGCTTGTGTCAGTTGGTGAGTCGATTATGGCACCCAGTTTGCAGTCATCTGTGAACTTGGTCAGCCATAGTCCTCCCATGTTAGCCTGTACCTCAGAGAAATATATACCAAACGAGAGAGGTCCCAGGACTGAGCCTTGTGGGATGCCACTTGTAACTGGTTTAGAGTCTGACATGGCACCTGCAATTCTGACCATCTGGGTTCTATCCCTGAGCCAGTTTGCAACCCATCTTGTGACATAGGGGTTGATATTTAAGCTGGTGAGCTTATTTATGATGCCCGAGTGGGGTATTGTGTCAAAGGCTTTTGCGAGATCTAGGTAGGCTGTGTGGACTACCTTCCCTTCATCTATGGCCTTGGTGACTGTTTCAAAGAAGTCGACCAGGTTCAAGAGGCAAGATCTGCCCATAACAAAGCCAAATTGGGTAGGATCCAGTGTTTGGAGGTTCCCAATGTCTTTGTTTATGAGTTTCATGATGATACGCTCCATAGCTTTGCAGACCAGGCTAGTCAGGCTTATAACGCGATAGTTTCCGGGGTCCATTCTGGCACCACCTTTGTGGAGTGGGACCACTGTTGCTGTACGCCATTCCTTGGGTGCATAACCTGTAGAAGGCTGAGATTGAACAGTGACTTTATGTGAGGGTTCAGTTCTTCTTGGAGTTCATGTAAGACGCAGCCTGGGACACTGTCCGGTCCCATTGATGCTGTGTTTTTTGCTTTGGAGAGGGCAGCTCTCACCTGTGCATCTGTGATGTCAGGGAGGCTACACTCTGTTGGGATAGACATTTGTTCTTTTGGGGGGGAAGGGGGGGAGTTTGCACTGAACCTGTCTGCCAGGATGTTGGCAATGTCTGTGGGTTCAGTGTATTTTTTGTCATTTTGAACTAACTCAGAGCATATCTGGGAGTTGCCACCCAGGTTCCTGACATAACTAAAGAAGGCCTTGTGATTATCTTTAGCATCTTGTGCAATCTTTCTTTCAAAGCTGGCCTTAGATGATTTTATGTGGGATCATAGTTTCTTGCTAGTACTGATCAGAGATGCCTTCCCTTTTTGGGATTTTGCTCTATCATGTAGTAGCTTCCTCCTTCTGTTGTATAGCTTTTTTATGGCTGGGGACTACCAGACAGGTCTCCTGCCTTTGGAGGAATGAGTCTTGGTTTTATTTGGGCTAGCACGATTCATGCATTCCTCTAGGTGTCCATAGAAAGTGTTTGTAAAGGATTCTGCAGTTTGGGGCGTATTTTCCACTGGCCCGGGGGCTTTGAAGGATTCCACCTCGGTTTTGAAAAGTGTGAAGTTTTCTTTTGAGAAGTTCTTCACTGTGGTTTCCTTGGCTGGGGGTGGGGACAGGATATGTATGTCCAGTGAGATTAATTTATGGTCAGATCTTACCAATGAGGGATATACCTCTGGTATGGAACATAGAGTCCCCATGTTGGCGATGATCAGGTCCAATATGTTTTCCCCTCTTGTGGGAGTGGTGACCAGTTGTTCCATATCATTTGAGTTTATAAATTCTAGAAACCACTGGGCGAGGGTGTTGGGGCTTGAGTAGTGCTCCCAGTCTATGTTTGGGTAGTTGAAGTCACCCAATATAATGGTATTTGGAGAGACCTTCATATTCTCCAGTGTTCTCATGAAAGCCGAGTGGGGTTTCTGAGTTTGGGAGGGTGGTCTGTAGCAGGCTACAAACTGAAAGGCAGTTTTGCCCACTGTTAGTTGCACATGGATGGTCTCTGATGCTTCATGCAGTGCTACTAACCTGGAGGTGTGGGTATCTTTGATGAATATGGATACTCCCCCTCCTTTTGTGGTTCGGTCTGAGTTTTGGGGCTGAAAAGCATGGTATGAGGTATAACCTGGTAGTGCTGGGGTGCTCTCGGGAGCCTTGAACCAGGTTTCTGTTACTGCACAGATATTGATATTCTCCATACTGAGGAGAGCCTCGAGTGCATGCATCTTGAGGTTTAGACTTCTGGCGTTGAGCAGCATTACCCTTAGTTTCTTTTTCTTTGTGTTGTCTATGGAGGTGGGTTTGTCTTTTGAGCCTTGCCTAAAAAAGGCACTATGGGGGTGGCAAGAGCCTTAGCCAGTATTCGAAAGCCCAGGGGTGACAGGTGCAAGTCGGCCCTAGTGAAGCAACGTGGCTTGTCGAGCATGTCATCCCAGGCTGACAGACACTGGATGCCCTTTGAATGACACCAATACTTTAGCCAATTGTTAAAATTGATCATTTTGTCTTTATACTGTGGCATCATTCTTGGTGAGGGTAAGATGCTACTCAAGGTCAGGGTCATACCGGCCTGGGCTACATGATCAGAGAGTTCCTCTATGTCTCTTTTCATGTATACCAGGGAGCTACATCTCAGGTCATTAACACCAGCATGGACAATGACGGAGTCATATTTGTACTTGCTTTGGAGTAACCTGTTTGTGTTATGTGGCGGATCCTGGCACCCGACAGGCAGCTTACAGTGACTTTCTCCTTGTTCAGCCTGGTGAGTGGGATGTCAGTGTGTCTGACAATAGAGTCACCTATTACAAGTGTATTAGGTGTGTTGTTTAGCCTTAAGGGCTGTGACTGTGTGGCACACTGACTTTGTGAACTATGTGATACATGGGTATTGTTGTGGGGTAGAGGTTGCTTGGATGTCTGCTTTGGAGGTCTCTGCTGCTTGGGCAGATTTATATTTAGAGCCTCCGAGTATGTTTTTGTGTGTTTATGTGTTTGGTTTTCTGTTGCAATAGGTCTGTGTGAGACTGGATTTGTGGTGTGTGTGGTTACCTTCTCCTCCTGACTGACTGCGCCAGTATTGGGTTGAGAGAGCTCAGCCTCCAGTTTGGCTATATAGTTGCATCTCTCCTGTCAGCCTGGTCCTTCTGGTCTGTAAGTATTGTAAGTGTGCTCCACTTGTGCTGTGCTACCAGCAGACTGAATGTGATTTAATTGATTGGATTGTATAGGCACTCTTGTGCAAGCACACCGTGTATCTGTCATACTTAAAGTGTTATTGTCAGGTTACATCTACTACTGTTTCATGGAGTGCATGACACACATTAACACATTACACTTTCCTCCCACATTCAGTTGTCCATGCAATATGGCAGTTACCCTGCAGCTAGTGCTGCAAGACGTAGCCTGTAAACATGTGTTTTACTGAGAGCAAATGGAAGAAAACATATGTTTTCCATAGTCCAGCACTAACACTATGGTATGGCTTAGAACTGTATATTGCTAAATCATGTGTGTGCGACAGAAGGACATGTCATTTCCCCATGTGTTTTTGATGACAGTTGCCATGATGTCCCACTGGCATGATGTGGTGTTGTGTGTCATGTGCTGGGAATACCAGTGCCATTTGAGATCATATACAGGTATATCATGTCTAGATGCAGGCCTCCTTATCTGACTGCATCAAACAGCAATGCAACATTAATCTGCACACAGAGTTACAGATAATTAATTCTTTAACCGTACATTATGCCATGTTTGCTGTATCTTAAATGTTTGCAACCATTACCTATTCATGTAGGTTCTCACATTCTGCAAATAGTTGTACACCTTAACTGATTGTACATCTTTTTGCATATAGCTGGAGCCATACTGACACACAATTGTACCTTTGACATGTGAGCATTCACTGACTTATGACTGATGTGCTGTAATAATGCTCACAGGTGTGTTCTCTGCTCATTAATGGGCAGGGTGGATGACATACACCTGTGTTTGTTTATTCAACTTTTGCATGGCAGTATATGTGTATGTGCTTGAAATTCCTTGTTTGGATGCCTATGCATGTTGATGTTACATGACTGCACATTACTGTGTATTTGTGCTTTATACTTGGCCAGCTCTGTGGACATCAGCAATCATTTTACCCATGTGACATACATTTTCTATTTAGTTAAATGCATTTTGGTTTGGTGTCTACAGCACCCTGTCTGCTGTGCACATATATCTGCAGTGTGCCAACTTACTTTTCCCTGATGTGGGCCCACCATATTGTAATTATGGATGATTGCCATGTATTACTTAGATACGGTGACATGTGCCACATGTATGGCTATTTTACAGATGCAAGACATCAGCCAACAAGTTACTGGCTACTGCTTGCAATGCATCCTTGTTCTTGTTATACTTGTGTGTTACAGTGTAACCAGTGTACATTGTAATCATTTTAAAGATGCAGGACATCTGCATACAAGTCACTGGCTACTGCTTGCAATACATCCTTGTTCTTGTTATACTTGTGTGTTACAGTGTAACCAGTGTACATTGTAACCATTTTACAGATGCAGGACATCAGCCCACAAGTTACTGGCTACTGCTTGCAATGCATCCTTGTTCTTGTTATACTTGTGTGTTACACTGTAACCAGTGTACATTGTAACCATTTTACAGATGCAGGACATCTGCATACAAGTCACTGGCTACTGCTTGCAATACATCCTTGTTCTTGTTATACTTGTGTGTTACAGTGTAACCAGTGTACATTGTAACCATTTTACAGATGCAGGACATCTGCATACAAGTCACTGGCTACTGCTTGCAATGCATCCTTGTTCTTGTTATACTTGTGTGCTACAGTGTAACCAGTGTACATTGTAACCATTTTACAGATGCAGGACATCTGCATACAAGTCACTGGCTACTGCTTGCAATGCATCCTTGTTCTTGTTATACGTGTGTTACAGTGTAACCAGTGTACATTGTAACCATTTTACAGATACAGGACATCTGCATACAAGTCACTGGCTACTGCTTGCAATGCATCCTTGTTCTTGTTATACTTGTGTGTTAACCAGTGCAGTTTGTTGACATCCATGTGCACAACCTGTTATATTTATTAAGCTGCACTTTTATAGTTGTGTAAATATTCTTACATGTCATTGGTGTGTGTATATGTATTCTCCTTGATTTCATATACATTCCATTTTTATGCCACTGACAGTCATACATACACATCTACACCTGTGTGTTGCCTTTGACATAGCATATATGTGTAACATATATGCATTCCATCACACATGTGTTTGGGTTGTGTAGACCTACTTGTGTAAATAGCAGCCATTTTGTTGCTTTTCTGCAGTACATCTGTTTGACAGTGTGCTTGATTTTTTGCCTTTCACATGTCTGTTGCAAGTTTGGCTCTGTCCTCTCCTGGAATTACCTAGCACTGTTAGACCTGCATTTGCTCATCTGTGATGTTGCTTGGCTTATACCTGCACAACGGATAGCTGGTACTGTGATCCTTATTCATTACCCACCAACACACATTTACCATTGGTCATACACATCCAGGTATGACTGCCACACTTTGCGACATGTCACAACATAGGTAGGTATGCTTTTTGCCTTTCATCATGGCTAGTAAGTATGTACCCCCTCCATGTTTGACAACTTTCCATTGCCAGTGTTGTGTAGTGTGTCATCTTTGTAACTTACCTATCTTTACTGCTTTTGTTCCCACCCTTTGTCTGTCTTGGGTTGTGATATTTGTTCTGTGGGTACACCTGATGGGGTATTTTTCTCCTCCCCTTTCCCTATTCTTCTCCTCCCCTTTCCCTATTCTTCTCCTCCCCTTTCCCTATTCTTCTCCTCCCCTTTCCCTATTCTTCTCCTCCCCTTTCCCTATTCTTCTCCCCACCTTTCCCTATTCTTCTCCTGCCCTTTCCCTATTCTTCTCCACCCCTTTCCCCATCTTTACATTTCCTTCTTTTCTTAACACAAAAAATGGAGCCTATTCCCACAAAAAAAATACACACGCCCCTCTGACATTCCCTTAGATTTTCCTATTCCAGCATCCCTCTTGTTTGTCCCTCTTCTTCACCCGTACCACACATCTTCTTCTCCATCTTCCACTTTCCTTGGATGTGCATTACTTGTGTTCTCCACACAAGTCTTGAATCCATTGTTAGCAAATGTTGGCTGTGGCGATGTGACTGTGATTGCCCTTCACCTGCATTCATTTTTATATTAGACATTGCATGGATTCCATCAGAATCGGTAAGTGCAAACAGACATATGTTATTAGTACATGCATTAGGCAGATATCTGTAGTTGTTTCTGTGCTAACTTCAAAGATTGCTGATGGTATGTTTTACAAACAGCATGCTACTTTGGAGCAAGTATATTTTGTTAGTGAATGAATTATGGAAATATCAATAGTTGTCTGTAATGTTTCTAGACAAATTCCTGAAAATATGTATTCCAAATGACATGCAGCTTACACTGAGATAGTTTTATTTATTTATTTATTTTTGTTTGGTATCACCACAGATTCAATTATATTCCATAGTTATCCTTAACCTTTCTGGACAGATTTTGTTATACATTTGCTTGTAAAACTATCAGGATGCTTGAATTGTGATAATTTTTCTGTAACCTTGTTAATCTAAAATGTGCTTTTAGAGTTTCTTATTACTTACAGATTACTTGCAAGTTTGTTTAGTGCGCTGTTGCTACTGCGATTTTCCCTTGCGTGTTGCGCTATTCTAAGTTTATTGTGGCACATTTGCATATTACAATGTTATCTACAAGTTTAGTGCTAATATCATCATAATGTGCCAAAATCCATGAACTTTATGGAATCTGGCCCAAGGCAGAAACAAAATAAGTGCAAGATCTAGTGCAGAGCGCATTAACCATGATGGTGAAGCATGTGACAAAGTGTGAGAAGTGTAAAGCCTAGGTCCTGAAGAACTGACCAACTTTAACTCATAAAGGTACAAAAGTACACTTTTTTGTTTACTTTTTCTTATGGCAGTACATAGATAGATAGATAGATAGATAGATAGATAGCTAGATAGATAGCAAGATAGGTAGATAGATAGACAGATGTTCGTGTGCTTAAACAAGCTCAGTCATGAAACTTAGCGATCGTGATTATGAATCTTTAAGTGTTCACACAGGGGAAATTATTTTATGTAAAGTTAGGAGTGCTTATAGAAATGTAGATGCATAAGGTAGGCTTACTGCTAAGAACTCACACTCTAGGTATGAACCCAAGACTTGCAAATGCAGTGCAACATGTGCAAAAGAGTTCAGGTGCTTTCCGACAGTAATATAGAACACTATCCCCCTTGAATGAGCAAGAACAAGCCCAGCCCGAATAAAGCAGACGGTGCAAATTATGCATGCTCTATTGGCATGTCATATGTACTTAATGAATACTCATTACCTCTGAGATCGCTATACAGAAAAGGGGGTATTTAATTTATTTACCAGGAAAGACCAACTTGGAATAATGCCAATAGTTGTGCTCATGCAGACTCCACACAGAAGGCACTTCAGCCAAGAATCAAACCAGAAAACCTCTTAGGGTGCGGTAACAACTCTACCACTGCACCGCTGCACCATCTGACTGAATGCTCATGAAACAAGTGGTTTCTGCATGTGTGCATTCAGAGACATGCTATTCAACATCTTTCCGCAAGAATTCTGAGCAAAGAAAAAAAAAACGGACAGTTTTTAAATATTAGTTTAATTCATTTCCAGCTTAAGAGGACAATGGAGTCTCTATTGACACTTTAACTGAACAAGTATGAACATCTTAAATGTCTGGCTTCATTGACTGACTAATCCTTGGTAATTTATCAGCAAGAAAAAAATAAAAAAATTACTGGAGCAGGGCAAAAATTAAAAATATGGGGGAAGTTCAGAAAAAAACAAGCATTTGAGAATTATAACTGAAGTCTTTTCTTACTGTTTGCTTTCTAGCACAGTACTTCTGCTGAAAACCTGTATGTGTGTATATGTGTGTGTGTGTGTGGGGGGGGGCAGGGTTGCAACAATACCGGCATACACTTCTTTGAAATCAGAGACAAAGCCAAAACTGATGGAGAGATAAAGGCCAGGAATCAGGGACAATATTTAAATATTACTCTAGTTCCTTTAAAAAAGTTAATAGAACAGCAAATTTTTGAATCAGTACAGATTTTCTGAACAGTAAGAAGTAGGAAACATTATTACCTAGCATCAACTGACCATAAGACTCACTTTATTCATTAGGTAATAAGAGTTAAAGAAAATTCATAAGCAACTACCCCCAGCATGTGCAAACCCGTTATCTCAAGGTTAACTTCTACATGACATAATGGATTTGCAGATATCAATCACATTAGGAATGCCCAAACCTGTGTGAAGGGGGGTGAGGGGTGGGGTAGTGTTCCAAACTTATGCTGGTTTTCTTAAGGTGCTTCACCTTTCTGCTAATAGCAGTGCTTCTACTATCCACTAAACTATCCAAATCAGGATCCACTCTTTTTCTTCTGATGCAAGACAATCAAAAACTATTTGGAATAAAATATTCTCCTCTGAAAAGTGTGTGTGTGTGTGTGTGTGTGTGTGTGTGTGTGTGTGTGTGTGTGTGTGTGTGTGTGTGTGTGTGCGTGCATGGTGGTGGGGCAAGAGACCATCCCTGGATCAGCAACACTTGTGACCTCAAAAGAGATACCCATACCTGATTAAGAATAAATGTTCAGTAAAATAAAAGAAATATCTGGATGTAATTCTATAATTTGAGAAATGGGAATGAACTATTGTATCATTAATAACAGGTGGCTCCACAAAAGTCATGTTTGTACTCAAAAGTAAACATGACACCGCATCACAGTCATAACTGGTATATTTAGGACAGACATTAAAAGTTATCAGACTGGCTATAGAAACAGAGCAATGGAGTATGGCCTGCAGCAATTTATAATTAATAATGTTAGTTAAATACACCAATAAGTTGTCCAGAGAATCCAAATCCATCCAAACTTCTGAATCCCCAGTCCAAATACATCTTAAGTCAATGTACTTTTAAATGTGGTGAAGAATGGTACATGAAGACAGTGCTCCTAGGCTGAGTCTGAAAAGGGAATACAAGTAAAATAAAAATAAATCAATAAAATAAAGAAAGCAAAAATCTACAAATGTAAATATAAGTCACAATGCTAGTTCTAAACTGAAGGAATGGATGCTTGCATGTCTGAGGGTTTAATTCTTGACACAAAAAGTCCTTGCAAGGCTAGATTGTTTCATTCCTATGGAAACATTCCATAAATCATGTAGCTAAACCAAATGTTTTGAAATATCAATCCACTCTTTAAGTCTTCATCTGAAGACCCACCTGAAGACCCAGTAGCTTATCACTGGTATAATAAAACTGAAATAAAAGTTCTTTTCTTCTGTTTTCTCCTTGTATTTGACAGTTAACATTTCATGTTTTGCCTTGTATATTCTATGACATTTTAAGATTTGTTAACTGTGGAGCTTTATTCCCTGGGCCTTAGCTGAAAAGGGACGTACCATGGCCCAGTCTGACTTCCCTGGTAAACAAATAGTAATAAGTAAATAAATAAAGAAATACATAAATAAGTCTTGTAGCTAAATCAAACATTTTAAACATAAATCAGTAAAAACTCAATTCCCAAATGAATAGAGGAATGAATGACTGAAGCCGAACTCCATAACGTTGTGAGTATAGAATCCCACACATAATATCTGAAATACAAAAAAAGTATTTGGAGGCTTAAAATGAAAAATCACAACAGGTCTGTGTCTCTATACTATTATAGGGAATCAAAATGGTAAAAACAATATGACTGTCTGCTAACAGCTAAGTTAGTGAAAACAGCAACTGATAAAAAATTAGGAACTAAGAAAGTCAGCAAACCTCGTACACTGGAGAAACTATTTATTACAACTTGGTTTAGCGCTTTCAACTAGAAATACTAGTCTTCATCAGAACCATACAAATCCATACCTAGCAAGTTTATATACCCTTATTGTTTAAAAAAGGCGCCAAAACATTTAAAGGTGTACTGCTTAAAATGCATACAAAAAAAACATCACAAAAAGTCTAATTACAGAGTCCTTAGTTTGAATACGTTTAAAAGTATGTAAATATACATGTGTAAAAAAATTATATGTAAAAAATATATGTATAAAAAACGTATAGGTTTTAAAAATCTTCTATGCATCATTTGTACATATAGTACCATAAAAATATATGCATACATGAAGGTCCACAGTTCTGTGCATAATAATGCGTGCATGCACTGATAACTTAATAGTACTTTTAATTTTATTGAGCTAATACCAAAAATGGTTTTATACTAATTGAATCATTTAGTCCAGGAGCCCTCGTTGCATCTAATATTATCTGCCATTTACTTTCTAACGCAGATAACTGCATTTTCCAATTTCCACTAAATGTAGAACTTTGCAAATGTTCAATGATGGCAAAACGGAAGGTATGGGTTTCCCCATATTCAAGCAAGTGCCTGTACAGTGCATTTTTATTATCTTTTTTTCTAATTCGGTAAAAATGTTCGTACACACGCTTCTTTAAATTCCTTTCCGTTTTGCCCACATAATAAGCGGGGCAATGACTACATGTGGCTAAATATACCACTTTAGTGGAGTTGCAATTGCCTTTCCTAAATTTAATAAATGTGTTATTACTATCCTTTAGCCTGATGTTTTTGGCCTCATTAATGTGCTCAGACTGATTACAGGAACCACATCTAGTGGTACCTGTGAAAGTGTCCCTTTGGTCGTTATAATATATGTTACTTTCTATGATTCTCTTTAAATTTGCTCCTGTCTTGTACACTACCTTTGGCACAGGTCCAACTATGCCTTCCAGTCTAGAAGCTAGGATAATATCCCAATGTTGCTTTAATATGTCTATTATGACATTTGTATGGGGGGTGTATGTCAAAACACACACCCTTCGGTACATTTGATCATCTTTTGCTTCTTTTTCGGGACAAACAGAATATTTTCCTAACAACGGAGGATATTTGTTACCCCATTCTTTTTGCACATATTTGGTGATGTTATTTACCATTTGCAACGGATAATCTCTATCCAGAAATAGTTTTTTAACTTTAGCAATTTCAGTAGTCATAACATTTTTGGTAGAAGACATCCTTGCAACACGAATGCATTGTCCCTTAACTATGTTAGAGAAAATGTGGGGTGGGTGACAACTAGAAAAATACAAATAATCGTTGGAAAAAGTGGGTTTACGGTATAATTGGGATGTAAACCCACTGGACCCCAATCCAACAAGGACGTCCAAAAAAGGAATATCACTGTTGCTGATACTGTGGGTAAATTTCAGAAAAGTAGAAGAAGTGTTAAGAAAAGCCATGAATTCATCCAACTTGTCGGCTGATTCTTTCCACAGTATAAAGATGTCATCCAGGTATCGTCCGTAAAAATGAATATCCGCATAATAAGGGCTTGGGAACAGGGTCTCCTCCTCCCACTCGACCATAACCAGGTTTGCAAATATCGGAGAGCATGAGGAACCCATGGCCACACCCTTGATTTGTTTAAAAAATTCCCCTTGGAACGTGATGTAATTATGTTCCAAGACCAGACCCATCATGTCGCATAATAAACTAATCCTATCCCAGCTGAGTCCTGAATATTTGCGTAGGCTGTTGGCGAAGTATTCCAATCCTAATTGTTTAGGAATGCATGAAAACAGGTCCACTACGTCTATTGTAACCAGGGTAAGGTTGGTCTGCCAGTGGTCATGGGTAAGTTTCCCTAAAAAACTCCAAGAATCCTTCAAAATCTGCGGAATTGCTCCGTAAATATGCTTGAGCTGATGGTCAATCCATTTCCCCACCTTAAAAGTTTTAGATCTAGACCCAGAAATAATCGGTCTAAACGGTGGGTTATCCACAGATTTGTGGATTTTGGGAATCCCCACAATCTTCGCTAAAACCGGATGGTCATTCTTCAAATAGGTGTAGGTCTCATTGGTAATTCTACTATCAATGAGATATTCCTCAATAACCAAGTCTATACGATGGTGTCCAATATTAATCTGGTTAAGGGAAACCGTCTCATATACCTCTGTCTGTTGTAAAATGTCATAAATCCTAGATACATAAACATCTGATGGGAAGAGGACAATCCCTCCGCCCTTATCAGGTTTCATTATAATGGACTTCCTGTTTTGGACAATTTGCTTCAGACACTCTCTCTCAGCCTGGGTGAGGTTGCTCTGACTTGTTTTGTACATGGACTGATATTTATAGATATCCCTGTGCAACCTGTACAGATCTTGACAAACCAATTTTTCAAAATTGGCTATTCCCGGGTGGGCAACCGGAATGAATGCACTCTTCTTCTTCAACTTTTTACCCATGTTTTCACCAACAGGTTGTGCCTGATCATTAAACTGGACAGCTAAATTTAGGTCCCGGCAGTAGAATTTGATTTGTTTGATATTGTCCACTAAATTACTACGTGCTGTGGGGACAAATTTCATACCCTTACTCATAACTCGGATGAAACATTCATTTACCTCCATGTCAGTGTAATTGTAAACACTAAAGCCATCGTATGAGTTGAAAACACATACTGGCCCTTGTTGCTGAATAGTGGTGTTTAACATAGTATTCTCCAGCGTGTCATTCACCTTAATAGATGATATCAACACTGCTTGAGAAATAGGAATCTCTTCCTCGGTCGAACCACTGACATGGGTATGGATTACATTGTCTACCTCCTGAATTGACAACTGTACCGGTCGAGGTGTTGGTTGGTTGGGGGTCGATCCCTCTGAAAATCCCGAGTGGGATACCTTAAATTTACTCTACCCTGTCCTCGTTCGTTATGACTCAATGTATCCTGATGTTTAGGCCAAACATACACCTGTCCTGTCTTGTATAAATTCACATCTCTATCTAACTTTTTACTTTTTCTGTTGTAGATGTTTTTAACTTTACTGTCGGCCACTGTGAACTGATTCTTAAATAAATCACTCCATGTGTCATATTCAACATCCCCAACAATAATCTCATATAAATTTTCAAGTTGTTCTGCTAACAAAAGACATTTGTCCTTATGATGTTTGGTAAGCAACTGCATAAATAAGCCCCCAAAACTATCAAAAAGTTCGTTGAATTCACGTTTAACAGAATCAGTGTACACTATACCCAGTGGAAGTTTAAAAAAACGAATCCCTTTGGGAACAACCTTATTCTCCAAACAACAGTTTAAATAATCTATATCCATTTTACAATTCTTGTAAGCAAGAAGTTTCTTCCCAAATTCAAAAATAGTATCTTTGATAGTGGTAGTACAAAACTCATTAGAATTATTAACAGTAGCCATGTTTTTAGTAACAAAATCGTTACCCTGTTCATATAAAAACCGCTCCATTAATTCCCTTTCATTATGTTTGTCAGCCACCAACACAAGATTAGGCCCCTTTGTATTAACAACATTGATTTTATTAAAAAGCTTAGGTTCATGTTTGGGGCTAGAATTATTATGTGAAACAGTACCTTTTTTGCCTCGTATACAATTACGATGATTTTGGACTACATCCATCAAAGGTATAACAGTTTTTGGCCTTGCCCCGTTTCGTTCCGCTTCCCTGCGTGCCCTTGTTATACTAAAGTCAAAGGTAAAGTCCTGTGCCGGTGTGACGGGCATGGGGTCAAAATCATTTTTCTCCTCATCCAAAATTGTCCATTGTCCTATTTCTTTGGGTGACGAACTGCCCATATCCGGTAAATCAATGACTTCTGGAGCACCAGGACAAGATACGACTGTATTGCATAAGACTGCCGGAAACCCCTTTCCGCGCATATAACTGCTGCTTACACCGCTTGCTATTCACCCGCAGTGATACCACCTCCATAAGCTGCTGAATCGGCGGTATTATTTTCCGGTGATTTGTTTGTAGACCCTTTGCCTGGTGAAGGTCGCGACTTACATCCATGAACCCTTTTGCGAGCCTCCATTGGTGTGGGCAGCTTCCTCCATACACCACTATCAACCTTACTGCTAGTATCCACTTCCTCATCATTTAGCGACTGCTCAGCTACAAAACCCCGGATGGGGCTGGTTAAAACCGTGGATTTGTTGTGAATACCTTGATTAGTTACCAACCCTGTAACTAATTCAATAAGCTTTTTTAGTTCACTTTGTACTTCCGAAACCTCGGCACGTAGCCCTAGGTATTCCTCCCGTGACAATAAAGGACCGCTGATTTCCCTCTGCTCCTCCATAGCAACAAACAGCTTAAGATACTCAAAACAGCAACTGATAAAAAATTAGGAACTAAGAAAGTCAGCAAACCTCGTACACTGGAGAAACTATTTATTACAACTTGGTTTAGCGCTTTCAACTAGAAATACTAGTCTTCATCAGAACCATACAAATCCATACCTAGCAAGTTTATATACCCTTATTGTTTAAAAAAGGCGCCAAAACATTTAAAGGTGTACTGCTTAAAATGCATACAAAAAAAACATCACAAAAGTCTAATTACAGAGTCCTTAGTTTGAATACGTTTAAAAGTATGTAAATATACATGTGTAAAAAAATTATATGTAAAAAATATATGTATAAAAAACATATAGGTTTTAAAAATCTTCTATGCATCATTTGTACATATAGTACCATAAAAATATATGCATACATGAAGGTCCACAGTTCTGTGCATAATAATGCGTGCATGCACTGATAACTTAATAGTACTTTTAATTTTATTGAGCTAATACCAAAAATGGTTTTATACTAATTGAATCATTTAGTCCAGGAGCCCTCGTTGCATCTAATATTATCTGCCATTTACTTTCTAACGCAGATAACTGCATTTTCCAATTTCCACTAAATGTAGAACTTTGCAAATGTTCAATGATGGCAAAACGGAAGGTATGGGTTTCCCCATATTCAAGCAAGTGCCTGTACAGTGCATTTTTATTATCTTTTTTTCTAATTCGGTAAAAATGTTCATACACACGCTTCTTTAAATTCCTTTCCATTTTGCCCACATAATAAGCGGGGCAATGACTACATGTGGCTAAATATACCACTTTAGTGGAGTTGCAATTGCCTTTCCTAAATTTAATAAATGTGTTATTACTATCCTTTAGCCTGATGTTTTTGGCCTCATTAATGTGCTCAGACTGATTACAGGAACAACATCTAGTGGTACCTGTGAAAGTGTCCCTTTGGTCGTTATAATATATGTTACTTTCTATGATTCTCTTTAAATTTGCTCCTGTCTTGTACACTACCTTTGGCACAGGTCCAACTATGCCTTCCAGTCTAGAAGCTAGGATAATATCCCAATGTTGCTTTAATATGTCTATTATGACATTTGTATGGGGGGTGTATGTCAAAACACACACCCTTCGGTACATTTGATCATCTTTTGCTTCTTTTTCGGGACAAACAGAATATTTTCCTAACAACGGAGGATATTTGTTACCCCATTCTTTTTGCACATATTTGGTGATGTTATTTACCATTTGCAACGGATAATCTCTATCCAGAAATAGTTTTTTAACTTTAGCAATTTCAGTAGTCATAACATTTTTGGTAGAAGACATCCTTGCAACACGAATGCATTGTCCCTTAACTATGTTAGAGAAAATGTGGGGTGGGTGACAACTAGAAAAATACAAATAATCGTTGGAAAAAGTGGGTTTACGGTATAATTGGGATGTAAACCCACTGGACCCCAATCCAACAAGGACGTCCAAAAAAGGAATATCACTGTTGCTGATACTGTGGGTAAATTTCAGAAAAGTAGAAGAAGTGTTAAGAAAAGCCATGAATTCATCCAACTTGTCGGCTGATTCTTTCCACAGTATAAAGATGTCATCCAGGTATCGTCCGTAAAAATGAATATCCGCATAATAAGGGCTTGGGAACAGGGTCTCCTCCTCCCACTCGACCATAACCAGGTTTGCAAATATCGGAGCGCATGAGGAACCCATGGCCACACCCTTGATTTGTTTAAAAAATTCCCCTTGGAACGTGATGTAATTATGTTCCAAGACCAGACCCATCATGTCGCATAATAAACTAATCCTATCCCAGCTGAGTCCTGAATATTTGCGTAGGCTGTTGGCGAAGTATTCCAATCCTAATTGTTTAGGAATGCATGAAAACAGGTCCACTACGTCTATTGTAACCAGGGTAAGGTTGGTCTGCCAGTGGTCATGGGTAAGTTTCCCTAAAAAACTCCAAGAATCCTTCAAAATCTGCGGAATTGCTCCGTAAATATGCTTGAGCTGATGGTCAATCCATTTCCCCACCTTAAAAGTTTTAGATCTAGACCCAGAAATAATCGGTCTAAACGGTGGGTTATCCACAGATTTGTGGATTTTGGGAATCCCCACAATCTTCGCTAAAACCGGATGGTCATTCTTCAAATAGGTGTAGGTCTCATTGGTAATTCTACTATCAATGAGATATTCCTCAATAACCAAGTCTATACGATGGTGTCCAATATTAATCTGGTTAAGGGAAACCGTCTCATATACCTCTGTCTGTTGTAAAATGTCATAAATCCTAGATACATAAACATCTGATGGGAAGAGGACAATCCCTCCGCCCTTATCAGGTTTCATTATACGGACTTCCCTGTTTTGGACAATTTGCTTCAGACACTCTCTCTCAGCCTGGGTGAGGTTGCTCTGACTTGTTTTGTACATGGACTGATATTTATAGATATCCCTGTGCAACCTGTACAGATCTTGACAAACCAATTTTTCAAAATTGGCTATTCCCGGGTGGGCAACCGGAATGAATGCACTCTTCTTCTTCAACTTTTTACCCATGTTTTCACCAACAGGTTGTGCCTGATCATTAAACTGGACAGCTAAATTTAGGTCCCGGCAGTAGAATTTGATTTGTTTGATATTGTCCACTAAATTACTACGTGCTGTGGGGACAAATTTCATACCCTTACTCATAACTCGGATGAAACATTCATTTACCTCCATGTCAGTGTAATTGTAAACACTAAAGCCATCGTATGAGTTGAAAACACATACTGGCCCTTGTTGCTGAATAGTGGTGTTTAACATAGTATTCTCCAGCGTGTCATTCACCTTAATAGATGATATCAACACTGCTTGAGAAATAGGAATCTCTTCCTCGGTCGAACCACTGACATGGGTATGGATTACATTGTCTACCTCCTGAATTGACAACTGTACCGGTCGAGGTGTTGGTTGGTTGGGGGTCGATCCCTCTGAAAATCCCGAGTGGGATACCTTAAATTTACTCTACCCTGTCCTCGTTCGTTATGACTCAATGTATCCTGATGTTTAGGCCAAACATACACCTGTCCTGTCTTGTATAAATTCACATCTCTATCTAACTTTTTACTTTTTCTGTTGTAGATGTTTTTAACTTTACTGTCGGCCACTGTGAACTGATTCTTAAATAAATCACTCCATGTGTCATATTCAACATCCCCAACAATAATCTCATATAAATTTTCAAGTTGTTCTGCTAACAAAAGACATTTGTCCTTATGATGTTTGGTAAGCAACTGCATAAATAAGCCCCCAAAACTATCAAAAAGTTCGTTGAATTCACGTTTAACAGAATCAGTGTACACTATACCCAGTGGAAGTTTAAAAAAACGAATCCCTTTGGGAACAACCTTATTCTCCAAACAACAGTTTAAATAATCTATATCCATTTTACAATTCTTGTAAGCAAGAAGTTTCTTCCCAAATTCAAAAATAGTATCTTTGATAGTGGTAGTACAAAACTCATTAGAATTATTAACAGTAGCCATGTTTTTAGTAACAAAATCGTTACCCTGTTCATATAAAAACCGCTCCATTAATTCCCTTTCATTATGTTTGTCAGCCACCAACACAAGATTAGGCCCCTTTGTATTAACAACATTGATTTTATTAAAAAGCTTAGGTTCATGTTTGGGGCTAGAATTATTATGTGAAACAGTACCTTTTTTGCCTCAGATACAATTACGATGATTTTGGACTACATCCATCAAAGGTATAACAGTTTTGGCCTTGCCCCGCTTCGTTCCGCTTCCCTGCGTGCCCTTGTTATACTAAAGTCAAAGGTAAAGTCCTGTGCCGGTGTGACGGGCATGGGGTCAAAATCATTTTTCTCCTCATCCAAAATTGTCCATTGTCCTATTTCTTTGGGTGACGAACTGCCCATATCCGGTAAATCAATGACTTCTGGAGCACCAGGACAAGATACGACTGTATTGCATAAGACTGCCGGAAACCCCTTTCCGGGCGCATATAACTGCTGCTTACACCGCTTGCTATTCACCCGTGTGATACCACCTCCATAAGCTGCTGAATCGGCGGTATTATTTTCCGGTGATTTGTTTGTAGACCCTTTGCCTGGTGAAGGTCGCGACTTACATCCATGAACCCTTTTGTGAGCCTCCATTGGTGTGGGCAGCTTCCTCCATACACCACTATCAACCTTACTGCTAGTATCCACTTCCTCATCATTTAGCGACTGCTCAGCTACAAAACCCCGGATGGGGCTGGTTAAAACCGTGGATTTGTTGTGAATACCTTGATTAGTTACCAACCCTGTAACTAATTCAATAAGCTTTTTTAGTTCACTTTGTACTTCAAACCTCGCACGTAGCCCTAGGTATTCCTCCCGTGACAATAAAGGACCGCTGATTTCCCTCTGCTCCTCCATAGCAACAAACAGCTTAAGATACTCAAAACAGCAACTGATAAAAAATTAGGAACTAAGAAAGTCAGCAAACCTCGTACACTGGAGAAACTATTTATTACAACTTGGTTTAGCTTTCAACTAGAAATACTAGTCTTCATCAGAACCATACAAATCCATACCTAGCAAGTTTATATACCCTTATTGTTTAAAAAAGGCGCCAAAACATTTAAAGGTGTACTGCTTAAAATGCATACAAAAAAAACATCACAAAAAGTCTAATTACAGAGTCCTTAGTTTGAATACATTTAAAAGTATGTAAATATACATGTGTAAAAAAATTATATGTAAAAAATATATGTATAAAAAACATATAGGTTTTAAAAATCTTCTATGCATCATTTGTACATATAGTACCATAAAAATATATGCATACATGAAGGTCCACAGTTCTGTGCATAATAATGCATGCACTGATAACTTAATAGTACTTTTAATTTTATTGAGCTAATACCAAAAATGGTTTTATACTAATTGAATCATTTAGTCCAGGAGCCCTCGTTGCATCTAATATTATCTGCCATTTACTTTCTAACGCAGATAACTGCATTTTCCAATTTCCACTAAATGTAGAACTTTGCAAATGTTCAATGATGGCAAAACGGAAGGTATGGGTTTCCCCATATTCAAGCAAGTGCCTGTACAGTGCATTTTTATTATCTTTTTTTCTAATTCGGTAAAAATGTTCGTACACACGCTTCTTTAAATTCCTTTCCGTTTTGCCCACATAATAAGCGGGGCAATGACTACATGTGGCTAAATATACCACTTTAGTGGAGTTGCAATTGCCTTTCCTAAATTTAATAAATGTGTTATTACTATCCTTTAGCCTGATGTTTTTGGCCTCATTAATGTGCTCAGACTGATTACAGGAACCACATCTAGTGGTACCTGTGAAAGTGTCCCTTTGGTCGTTATAATATATGTTACTTTCTATGATTCTCTTTAAATTTGCTCCTGTCTTGTACACTACCTTTGGCACAGGTCCAACTATGCCTTCCAGTCTAGAAGCTAGGATAATATCCCAATGTTGCTTTAATATGTCTATTATGACATTTGTATGGGGGGTGTATGTCAAAACACACACCCTTCGGTACATTTGATCATCTTTTGCTTCTTTTTCGACAAACAGAATATTTTCCTAACAACGGAGGATATTTGTTACCCCATTCTTTTGCACATATTTGGTGATGTTATTTACCATTTGCAACGGATAATCTCTATCCAGAAATAGTTTTTAACTTTAGCAATTTCAGTAGTCATAACATTTTTGGTAGAAGACATCCTTGCAACACGAATGCATTGTCCCTTAACTATGTTAGAGAAAATGTGGGTGGGTGACAACTAGAAAATACAAATAATCGTTGGAAAAGTGGGTTTACGTATAATTGGGATGTAAACCCACTGGACCCCAATCCAACAAGGACGCCCAAAAAGGAATATCACTGTTGCTGATACTGTGGGTAAATTTCAGAAAAGTAGAAGAAGTGTTAAGAAAAGCCATGAATTCATCCAACTTGTCGGCTGATTCTTTCCACAGTATAAAGATGTCATCCAGGTATCGTCCGTAAAAATGAATATCCGCATAATAAGGGCTTGGGAACAGGGTCTCCTCCTCCCACTGACCATAACCAGGTTTGCAAATATCGGAGCGATGAGGAACCCATGGCCACACCCTTGATTTGTTTAAAAAATTCCCCTTGGAACGTGATGTAATTATGTTCCAAGACCAGACCCATCATGTCGCATAATAAACTAATCCTATCCCAGCTGAGTCCTGAATATTTATGAGGCTGTTGGCGATATTCCAATCCTAATTGTTTAGGAATGCATGAAAACAGGTCCACTACGTCTATTGTAACCAGGGTAAGGTTGGTCTGCCAGTGGTCATGGGTAAGTTTCCTAAAAACTCCAAGAATCCTTCAAAATCTGCGTGAATTGCTCGAAATATGCTTGAGCTGATGGTCAATCCATTTCCCCACCTTAAAAGTTTTAGATCTAGACCCAGAAATAATCGGTCTAAACGGTGGGTTATCCACAGATTTGTGGATTTTGGGAATCCCACAATCTTCGCTAAAACCGGATGGTCATTCTTCAAATAGGTGTAGGTCTCATTGGTAATTCTACTATCAATGAGATATTCCTCAATAACCAAGTCTATAATGATGGTGTCCAATATTAATCTGGTTAAGGGAAACCGTCTCATATACCTCTGTCTGTTGTAAAATGTCATAAATCCTAGATACATAAACATCTGATGGGAAGAGGACAATCCCTCCGCCTTATCAGGTTTCATTATAATGGACTTCCCTGTTTTGGACAATTTGCTTCAGACACTCTCTCAGCCTGGGTGAGGTTGCTCTGACTTGTTTTGTACATGGACTGATATTTATAGATATCCCTGTGCAACCTGTACAGATCTTGACAAACCAATTTTTCAAAATTGGCTATTCCCGGTGGGCAACCGGAATGAATGCACTCTTCTTCTTCAACTTTTACCCATGTTTTCACCAACAGGTTGTGCCTGATCATTAAACTGGACAGCTAAATTTAGGTCCCGCAGTAGAATTTGATTTGTTTGATATTGTCCACTAAATTACTACGTGCTGTGGGGACAAATTTCATACCCTTACTCATAACTCGGATGAAACATTCATTTACCTCCATGTCAGTGTAATTGTAAACACTAAAGCCATCGTATGAGTTGAAAACACATACTGGCCCTTGTTGCTGAATAGTGGTGTTTAACATAGTATTCTCCAGCGTGTCATTCACCTTAATAGATGATATCAACACTGCTTGAGAAATAGGAATCTCTTCCTCGGTCGAACCACTGACATGGGTATGGATTACATTGTCTACCTCCTGAATTGACAACTGTACCGGTCGAGGTGTTGGTTGGTTGGGGGTCGATCCCTCTGAAAATCCCGAGTGGGATAATTACATCACGTTCCAAGGGGAGTTTTTTTTTAAACAAATCAAGGGTGTGGCCATGGGTTCCTCATGCGCTCCGATATTTGCAAACCTGGTTATGGTCGAGTGGGAGGAGGAGACCCTGTTCCCAAGCCCTTATTATGCGGATATTCATTTTTACGGACGATACCTGGATGACATCTTTATACTGTGGAAAGAATCAGCCGACAAGTTGGATGAATTCATGGCTTTTCTTAACACTTCTTCTACTTTTCTGAAATTTACCCACAGTATCAGCAACAGTGATATTCCTTTTGGACGCCCTTGTTGGATTGGGGTCCAGTGGGTTTACATCCCAATTATACCGTAAACCCACTTTTCCAACGATTATTTGTATTTTTCTAGTTGTCACCCACCCCACATTTTCTCTAACATAGTTAAGGGACAATGCATTCGTGTTGCAAGGATGTCTTCTACCAAAATGTTATGACTACTGAAATTGCTAAAGTTAAAAACTATTTCTGGATAGAGATTATCCGTTGCAAATGGTAAATAACATCACCAAATATGTGCAAAAGAATGGGGTAACAAATATCCTCCGTTGTTAGGAAAATATTCTGTTTGTCCCGAAAAAGAAGCAAAAGATGATCAAATGTACCGAAGGGTGTGTGTTTTGACATACACCCCCCATACAAATGTCATAATAGACATATTAAAGCAACATTGGGATATTATCCTAGCTTCTAGACTGGAAGGCATAGTTGGACCTGTGCCAAAGGTAGTGTACAAGACAGGAGCAAATTTAAAGAGAATCATAGAAAGTAACATATATTATAACGACCAAAGGGACACTTTCACAGGTACCACTAGATGTGGTTCCTGTAATCAGTGCAGGCACATTAATGAGGCCAAAAACATCAGGCTAAAGGATAGTAATAACACATTTATTAAATTTAGGAAAGGCAATTGCAACTCCACTAAAGTGGTATATTTAGCCACATGTAGTCATTGCCCGCTTATTATGTGGGCAAAACGGAAAGGAATTTAAAGAAGCGTGTGTACGAACATTTTTACCGAATTAGAAAAAAAGATAATAAAAATGCACTGTACAGGCACTTGCTTGAATATGGGGAAACCCATACCTTCCGTTTTGCCATCATTGAACATTTGCAAAGTTCTACATTTAGTGGAAATTGGAAAATGCAGTTATCTGCGTTAGAAAGTAAATGGCAGATAATATTAGATGCAACGAGGGCTCCTGGACTAAATGATTCAATTAGTATAAAACCATTTTTGGTATTAGCTCAATAAAATTAAAAGTACTATTAAGTTATCAGTGCATGCACGCATTATTATGCACAGAACTGTGGACCTTCATGTATGCATATATTTTTATGGTACTATATGTACAAATGATGCATAGAAGATTTTTAAAACCTATATGTTTTTATACATATATTTTTACATATAATTTTTACACATGTATATTTACATACTTTTAAACGTATTCAAACTAAGGACTCTGTAATTAGACTTTTTGTGATGTTTTTTTTGTATGCATTTTAAGCAGTACACCTTTAAATGTTTTGGCGCCTTTTTTAAACAATAAGGGTATATAAACTTGCTAGGTATGGATTTGTATGGTTCTGATGAAGACTAGTATTTCTAGTTGAAAGCGCTAAACCAAGTTGTAATAAATAGTTTCTCCAGTGTACGAGGTTTGCTGACTTTCTTAGTTCCTAATTTTTTATCAGTTGCTGTTTTGAGTATCTTAAGCTGTTTGTTGCTATGGAGGAGCAGAGGGAAATCAGCGGTCCTTTATTGTCATGGGAGGAATACCTAGGGCTACATGCCGAGGTTTCGGAAGTACAAAGTGAACTAAAAAAGCTTATTGAATTAGTTACAGGGTTGGTAACTAATCAAGGTATTCACAACAAATCCACGGTTTTAACCAGCCCCATCCGGGGTTTTGTAGCTGAGCAGTCGCTAAATGATGAGGAAGTGGATACTAGCAGTAAGGTTGATAGTGGTGTATGGAGGAAGCTGCCCACACCAATGGAGGCTCGCAAAAGGGTTCATGGATGTAAGTCGCGACCTTCACCAGGCAAAGGGTCTACAAACAAATCACCGGAAAATAATACCGCCGATTCAGCAGCTTATGGAGGTGGTATCACACGGGTGAATAGCAAGCGGTGTAAGCAGCAGTTATGTACGCCGGAAAGGGGGTTTCCGGCAGTCTTATGCAATACAGTCGTATCTTGTCCTGGTGCTCCAGAAGTCATTGATTTACCGGATATGGGCAGTTCGTCACCCAAAGAAATAGGACAATGGACAATTTTGGATGAGGAGAAAAATGATTTTGACCCCATGCCCGTCACACCGGCACAGGACTTTACCTTTGACTTTAGTATAACAAGGGCACGCAGGGAAGCGGAACGAAACGGGGCAAGGCCAAAAACTGTTATACCTTTGATGGATGTAGTCCAAAATCATCGTAATTGTATACGAGGCAAAAAAGGTACTGTTTCACATAATAATTCTAGCCCCAAACATGAACCTAAGCTTTTTAATAAAATCAATGTTGTTAATACAAAGGGGCCTAATCTTGTGTTGGTGGCTGACAAACATAATGAAAGGGAATTAATGGAGCGGTTTTTATATGAACAGGGTAACGATTTTGTTACTAAAAACATGGCTACTGTTAATAATTCTAATGAGTTTTGTACTACCACTATCAAAGATACTATTTTTGAATTTGGGAAGAAACTTCTTGCTTACAAGAATTGTAAAATGGATATAGATTATTTAAACTGTTGTTTGGAGAATAAGGTTGTTCCCAAAGGGATTCGTTTTTTTAAACTTCCACTGGGTATAGTGTACACTGATTCTGTTAAACGTGAATTCAACGAACTTTTTGATAGTTTTGGGGGCTTATTTATGCAGTTGCTTACCAAACATCATAAGGACAAATGTCTTTTGTTAGCAGAACAACTTGAAAATTTATATGAGATTATTGTTGGGGATGTTGAATATGACACATGGAGTGATTTATTTAAGAATCAGTTCACAGTGGCCAACAGTAAAGTTAAAAACATCTACAACAGAAAAAGTAAAAAGTTAGATAGAGATGTGAATTTATACAAGACAGGACAGGTGTATGTTTGGCCTAAACATCAGGATACATTGAGTCATAACGAACGAGGACAGGGTAGAGTAAATTTAAGGTATCCCACTCGGGATTTTCAGAGGGATCGACCCCCAACCAACCAACACCTCGACCGGTACAGTTGTCAATTCAGGAGGTAGACAATGTAATCCATACCCATGTCAGTGGTTCGACCGAGGAAGAGATTCCTATTTCTCAAGCAGTGTTGATATCATCTATTAAGGTGAATGACACGCTGGAGAATACTATGTTAAACACCACTATTCAGCAACAAGGGCCAGTATGTGTTTTCAACTCATACGATGGCTTTAGTGTTTACAATTACACTGACATGGAGGTAAATGAATGTTTCATCCGAGTTATGAGTAAGGGTATGAAATTTGTCCCCACAGCACGTAGTAATTTAGTGGACAATATCAAACAAATCAAATTCTACTGCCGGGACCTAAATTTAGCTGTCCAGTTTAATGATCAGGCACAACCTGTTGGTGAAAACATGGGTAAAAAGTTGAAGAAGAAGAGTGCATTCATTCCGGTTGCCCACCCGGGAATAGCCAATTTTGAAAAATTGGTTTGTCAAGATCTGTACAGGTTGCACAGGGATATCTATAAATATCAGTCCATGTACAAAACAAGTCAGAGCAACCTCACCCAGGCTGAGAGAGAGTGTCTGAAGCAAATTGTCCAAAACAGGGAAGTCCGTATAATGAAACCTGATAAGGGCGGAGGGATTGTCCTCTTCCCATCAGATGTTTATGTATCTAGGATTTATGACATTTTACAACAGACAGAGGTATATGAGACGGTTTCCCTTAACCAGATTAATATTGGACACCATCGTATAGACTTGGTTATTGAGGAATATCTCATTGATAGTAGAATTACCAATGAGACCTACACCTATTTGAAGAATGACCATCCGGTTTTAGCGAAGATTGTGGGGATTCCCAAAATCCACAAATCTGTGGATAACCCACCGTTTAGACCGATTATTTCTGGGTCTAGATCTAAAACTTTTAAGGTGGGGAAATGGATTGACCATCAGCTCAAGCATATTTACGGAGCAATTCCGCAGATTTTGAAGGATTCTTGGAGTTTTTTAGGGAAACTTACCCATGACCACTGGCAGACCAACCTTACCCTGGTTACAATAGACGTAGTGGACCTGTTTTCATGCATTCCTAAACAATTAGGATTGGAATACTTCGCCAACAGCCTACGCAAATATTCAGGACTCAGCTGGGATAGGATTAGTTTATTATGCGACATGATGGTCTGGTCTTGGAACATAATTACATCACGTTCCAAGGGAATTTTTAAACAAATCAAGGGTGTGGCCATGGGTTCCTCATGCCTCCGATATTTGCAAACCTGGTTATGGTCGAAAGTGGGAGGAGGAGACCCTGTTCCCAAGCCCTTATTATGCGGATATTCATTTTACGGACGATACCTGGATGACATCTTTATACTGTGGAAAGAATCAGCCGACAAGTTGGATGAATTCATGGCTTTTCTTAACACTTCTTCTACTTTTCTGAAATTTACCCACAGTATCAGCAACAGTGATATTCCTTTTTTGGACGTCCTTGTTGGATTGGGGTCCAGTGGGTTTACATCCCAATTATACCGTAAACCCACTTTTTCCAACGATTATTTGTATTTTTCTAGTTGTCACCCACCCCACATTTTCTCTAACATAGTTAAGGGACAATGCATTCGTGTTGCAAGGATGTCTTCTACCAAAATGTTATGACTACTGAAATTGCTAAAGTTAAAAAACTATTTCTGGATAGAGATTATCCGTTGCAAATGGTAAATAACATCACCAAATATGTGGAAAAGAATGGGGTAACAAATATCCTCCGTTGTTAGGAAAATATTCTGTTTGTCCCGAAAAGAAGCAAAGATGATCAAATGTACCGAAGGGTGTGTGTTTTGACATACACCCCCCATACAAATGTCATAATAGACATATTAAAGCAACATTGGGATATTATCCTAGCTTCTAGACTGGAAGGCATAGTTGGACCTGTGCCAAAGGTAGTGTACAAGACAGGAGCAAATTTAAAGAGAATCATAGAAAGTAACATATATTATAACGACCAAAGGGACACTTTCACAGGTACCACTAGATGTGGTTCCTGTAATCAGTGCAGGCACATTAATGAGGCCAAAAACATCAGGCTAAAGGATAGTAATAACACATTTATTAAATTTAGGAAAGGCAATTGCAACTCCACTAAAGTGGTATATTTAGCCACATGTAGTCATTGCCCCGCTTATTATGTGGGCAAAACGGAAAGGAATTTAAAGAAGCGTGTGTACGAACATTTTTACCGAATTAGAAAAAAAGATAATAAAAATGCACTGTACAGGCACTTGCTTGAATATGGGGAAACCCATACCTTCCGTTTTGCCATCATTGAACATTTGCAAAGTTCTACATTTAGTGGAAATTGGAAAATGCAGTTATTCATGTTAGAAAGTAAATGGCAGATAATATTAGATGCAACGAGGGCTCCTGGACTAAATGATTCAATTAGTATAAAACCATTTTTGGTATTAGCTCAATAAAATTAAAAGTACTATTAAGTTATCAGTGCATGCACGCATTATTATGCACAGAACTGTGGACCTTCATGTATGCATATATTTTTATGGTACTATATGTACAAATGATGCATAGAAGATTTTTAAAACCTATATGTTTTTTATACATATATTTTTTACATATAATTTTTTTACACATGTATATTTACATACTTTTAAACGTATTCAAACTAAGGACTCTGTAATTAGACTTTTTGTGATGTTTTTTTTGTATGCATTTTAAGCAGTACACCTTTAAATGTTTTGGCGCCTTTTTTAAACAATAAGGGTATATAAACTTGCTAGGTATGGATTTGTATGGTTCTGATGAAGACTAGTATTTCTAGTTGAAAGCGCTAAACCAAGTTGTAATAAATAGTTTCTCCAGTGTACGAGGTTTGCTGACTTTCTTAGTTCCTAATTTTTTATCAGTTGCTGTTTTGAGTATTTTAAGCTGTTTGTTTTTAACAGCTAAGTTAGGTCACTCCAAGGCAAGTACAAATATGACTCAGTCATTGTCCATGCTGGTGTGAATGACCTGAGACATACCTCCCTGGACTACATGAAAAGAGACATAGAGGAGTTCTCTGAGCATGTAGCCCAGGCCGGTATGACCCTGACCTTGAGTAGCATCTTACCCTCACCAAGAATGATGCCACAATATGAAGACAAGATGATCAATTTCAACAATTGGCTTAAGTATTGGTGTCATTCAAAGGGGATCCAATGCCTGTCAGCCTGGGATGACATGCTCGACAAGCCACGATGCTTCGCTAGGAACGGCTTGCACCTGTCACCCCTGGGATTTCGGATATTGGCAAAGGCTCTTTCTTCCCCCATAGTGCCTTTTTTAGGCAAGGCTCAAAAGACAAACTCACCTCCATAGGTATAACAAGGGATAAGAAACTAAGAGTAATGCTACTCAACGCCAGAAGTCTAAACCTCAAAATGCACACACTCGAAACTCTCCTTAGCATGGAGAACATCAATATCTGTGCAGTAATAGAAACCTGGTTCAAGGCTCCCAAGAGCACCCCAGCACTACCAGGTTATACCTCATACCATGCTTTTCGGCCCCAAAATATGGACCGAACCACAAAAGGAGGGGGAGTATCAATATTCGTCAAAGATACCCACACCTCCAGGTTGGTGGCACAGCACGAAGCATCAGAGACTATCCATGTGCAACTAACAGTGGGTAAAACCACCTTCTAGTTTATAGCCTGCTACAGACCACCCTCCCAAACCCAGGAGCCCCACCCGGCCTTCCTGAGAACACTGGAAAATATGAAGGTCTCTCCAAACACCATTATATTGGGCGACTTCAACTACCCAAACATAGACTGGGAGCATTACTCTAGCTCCAACACCGTAGCCCAAAGGTTCCTAGAATTTATAAACTCAAATGCTATGGAACAACTTGTTACCACTCCCACAAGAAGGGAAAACATACTGGACCAAAACATCACCAACATGGGAACTCTATACTCCAGACCAGAAGTGTATCCCTCACTGGTAAGATCAAACCATAAACTAATCTCACTGGATATTCACATCCTGACCCCAACCCCTGCCCAGAAGGCCACAGTGAAAAACTTACCTAAAGCAAATTTCACACTCCTCAAAACCGAGGTGGAATCCTTTAAAGCCCCCAGGCCTGTGGAAAATATGGCCCAGACCACAGAATACTTTATAAATGCACTCTATGAACACCATCAGGAATGCATGGATCATGCAATCCCAAATAAAACCAAGACCCAATCCTCCAAAGGCAGACGTCCTGTCTGGTGGACGCCAGCCATAAACAAACTATACAACAGAAGGAGGAAGCTACTACATGATAGAGAAAAATCCCAAAAAGGGAAGGCATCTCTGATCAGTATTAGCAAAAAACAACGGGCACTCACAAAATCATCTAAAGCCAGCTTTGAGAGAAAAATTGCACAGGACACTAAGGATAATCACAAGGCTTTCTTTAGTTATGTTAGGAACCTGGGTGGGGATTCCCAGATATGCTCAGAATTAGTCCAAAATGACAAAAAATACACCGAACCCACAGACATTGCCAACATCCTAGCTGACACGTTCAGTGCAAACTCCCCCCCATCCCCACCAAAAGGGCAAATATCTATCCCAGCAGAGTGCTGCCCCCTTGACATCTCAGATGCTCAGGTAAGAGCTGCCCTCTCCAAAGCAAAAAACACAGCATCAATGGGACCAGACGGTGTCCCGGGCTGCGTCCTACATGAACTCCAAGAAGAGCTAAACCCAAACATAAAACTACTGTTCAGTCTCAGCCTTACTACAGGATATGTACCCAAAGAGTGGCGTACAGCAACAGTGGTCCCTCTCCACAAAGGTGGTGCCTCAACAGATCCTGGAAACTATTGCCCCATAAGCCTGACTAGCTTGGTCTGCAAAGCTATGGAAAGGATCATCACGGACCTCATAAATAAAGATATTGGGGACCTACAGACACTGGATCCTACCCAGTTCGGCTTTGTTAAGGCCAGATCCTGCCTCTTAAACCTGGTTGATTTCTTTGAAACAGTCACCAAGGCCATTGGTGAGGGGAAGGTGGTCCACACAGCCTACCTGGACCTCGCAAAAGCCTTTGATACAATACCCCACTCGGGCATTATAGATAAGCTCACCAGCTTAAATATAAACCCCTATGTCACTAGATGGGTTGGAAACTGGCTCAAGGACAGAACCCACATGGTTAGAATTGCTGGAGCCATGTCAGACTCCAAACCAGTTAAAAGTGGCATCCCACAAGGCTCAGTCCTGGGACCTCTCTTGTTCGGTATATATTTCTCAGAGGTACAGGCCAACAAGGAAGGACTGTGGCTGACCAAGTTCACAGATGACTGCAAACTGGGCACCATAATCAACACTCCAGCTGACACAAGCATCCTCCAAAAGGGCCTCATAGAAACAGACAACTGGTGCCAGAGCCATGGCCTCAAGCTAAATGCCAAAAAGTGTATAGTCATCCCCTTTGGCAAAAACAAAGTACCCACAAATTAACATATAGGTGGTAATCCATTAAGTACAAAAGAAGTAGTTAGGGACCTGGGGACCCAAGTTGATAGCAATCTCTCATTTGACAACCACGTGGCCAAAGTGGTTAGAAAAACATTTTATATAGCCCACCTAATCATGAAGGGATTCACATCTAGATCAGGGGAGGTCATCGTGCCTCTTTACTCATCCCTCATCAGGCCCATAATTGAGTACAATGCCCCTTTTGGGATTTACCTTACCAGACACCTGCAGCAACTGGAAAAACCCCAAAAGTACCTCACCAAGAGGATCAAAGGGCTGAAACAGATGCCATATGCTGCCCGGTCAAAGAAACTACAGCTCTACTCAGTGGCATACCGCCTGCTCAGAAGCGATCTGTGCCTGATGTATAAAGCCATGTACAACCCAGAATTAATGGACATGCTGCACCTCAGAAAATCCAAATCCCATCGAGCTATGCACTCGAGAGTCTTGAACCTCAGCACTGAAATAAATAGGACATGCTAGAGGGACAGATTCATACCCAGAGGCTCCCTTCACTCTGGAATAAAATCCCAATCCAGGTTAGGCATAGTCCCTCATTGACTCTCTTCAAGAAGAATCTTGATGAGTGGATGGGAGATAGGTTTACCCCGGGTATCACTTCTGTGTCACTGTTAGACAGAGGCACAGTATACTAACCTCGAAAAAGGGCATAGCAAAATTAATTTAAAATGGGTGGTGAAAGCCAAACACACTCTGGCTAGACTTATAAATGCCCTAGGGCAGATAGCCTAGTATGAACCTATGAACCTATGAACCTATGAATCTCTGATTAGTATTAGAAAAAAACTACGGGCACTCATAAAATTGTCTGAGGCCAGCTTCGACAGAAAAATTGCACAGGACACTAAGGATATTCACAAGGCTTTCTTTAGTTATTTTAGGAACCTGGGTGGGAATTCACAGATATGCTCAGAATTAGTCCAAAATGAAAAAAAATACACCAAACCCACAGACATTGCCAACATCCTAGCTGACAGGTTCAGCGCAACCCCCCCCTCCCCACCAAAAGGGCAAATATCTATCCCAGCAGAGTGCTGCCCCCATGACATCTCAGATGCTCAGGTAAGAGCTGCCCTCTCCAAAGCAAAAAACACAGCATCAATGGGACCAGAGGGTGTCCCGGCCTGCGTCCTACATGAACTCCAAGGAGAGCTAAACCCAAACATAAAACTACTGTTCAATCTCAGCCTTACTACATGATATGTACCCAAAGAGTGACGTACAGCAACAGTGGTCCCTCTCCACAAAGGTGGTGCCTCAACGGATCCTGGAAACTATTGCCCCATAAGCCTGACTAACTTGGTCTGCAAAGCTATGGACCTACAGACACTGGATCGTACCAGTTTGGCTTTGCAAAGGGCAGATCCTGCCTCTTAAACCTGGATGATTTCTTTCAAACAGTCACTAAGGCCATTGGCGAGGGGAAGGTGGTACACACAGCCTACCTGGACCTTAAAAGCCTTCAATACAATACCCCACTCGGGCATTATAGATAAGCTCACCAGCTTAAATATAAACCCCTATGTCACCAGATGGGTTGCAAACTGGCTCAAGGACAGAACCCACATGGTTAGACTTGCTGGAGCCATATCAGACTCCAAACCAGTTACAAGTGGCATCCCACAAGGCTCAGTCCTAGGACATCTCTTGTTCGGTATATATTTCTCAGAGGTACAGGCCAACAAGGAAGGACTGTGGCTGACCAAGTTCAGAGACGACTGCAAACTGGGCACCATAATCGACACTCCAGTTGACACAAGCATCCTCCAAAAGGGCCTCATAGAAACAGACAACTGGTGCCAGAGCCATGGCCTCAAGCTAATCGCCAAAAAGTGTATAGTCATCACTTTTGGCAAAAACAAAGTGCCCACAAATTAACACATAGTTGGGAATCCATTAAGTACAGAAGAAGTAATTAGGGACCTGGGGACCCAAGTTGATAGCAATCTCTCATTTGACAACCACGTGGCCAAAGTGGTTAGAAAAACATTTTATATAGCCCACCTAATCATGAAGGGATTCACATCTAGATCAGGGGAGGTCATCGTGCCTCTTTTCTCATCCCTCATCAGGCCCATAATTGAGTACAATGCCCCTTTTGGGATGTACCTTACCAGACACTTGCAGCAACTGGAAAGACCCCAAAAGTACCTCACCAAGAGGATCAAAGGGCTAAAACAGATGCCATATGCTGCCCGGTTAAAGAAACTCCAGCTCTACTCAGTGGCATACCGCCTGCTCAGAGGCGATCTGTGCCTGACGTATAAAGCCATGTCCAACCCGGAATTAATGGACATGCTGAACCTCAGAAAATCCAAATCCCATTGAGCTGCATGCTCGAGAGACTTGAACCTCAGCACTGAAATAAATAGGACATGCTGGAGGGACAGATTCATAACCCAGAGGCTCCCTTCACTCTGGAATAAAATCCCAGTACAGGTTAGGCATAGTCCCTCATTGACTCTCTTCAAGAGGAATCTTGATGAGTGGATGGGAGATCGTAGGTTTACCCCGGGTATCACTTCTGTGTCACTGTTAGACAGAGGCACAGTATACTAACTCAAAAGGGCATAGCAAAATTAATTTAAAATGGGAGGCGAAAGCCAAACACACTCTGGCTAGGCTTATAAATGCCCTAGGGCAGATAGCCTAGTATGAACCTATGAACCTATGAACCTATGAATCTCTGATTAGTATTAGCAAAAAACTACGGGCACTCATAAAATTGTCTAAGGCCAGCTTCGAGAGAAAAATTGCACAGTACACTAAGGATAATCACAAGGCTTTCTTTAGTTATTTTAGGAACCTGGGTGGGAATTCCCAGATATGCTCAGAATTAGTCCAAAATGAAAAAAATACACCAAACCGACAGACATTGCCAACATCCTAGCTGACAAGTTCAGCGCAAACCCCCCCCACCCCACTAAATGGGCAAATATCTATCCCAGCAGAGTGCTGCCCCCATGACATCTCAGATGCTCAGTTAAGAGCTGCCCTCTCCAAAGCAGAAAACACAGCATCAATGGGACCAGACGGTGTCCTGGGCTGCGTCCTACATGAACTCCAAGAAGAGCCAAACCCAAACTTAAAACTACTGTTCAATCTCAGCCTTACTACAGGATATGTACCCAAAGAGTGGCGTACAGCAACAGTGGTCCCTCTCCACAAAGGTGGTGCCTCAACAGATCCTGGAAACTATTGCCCCATAAGCCTGACTAGCTTGGTCTGCAAAGCTATGGAAAGGATCATCACGGACCTCATAAATAAAGATATTGGGGACCTACAGACACTGGATCCTATCCAGTTCGGCTTTGTTAAGGCCAGATCCTGCCTCTTAAACCTGGTTGATTTCTTTGAAACAGTCACCAAGGCCATTGGTGAAGGGAAGGTGGTCCACTCAGCCTACCTGGACCTCGCAAAAGCCTTCGATACAATACCCCACTCGGGCATTATAGATAAGCTCACCAGCTTAAATATAAACCCCTATGTCACTAGATGGGTTGGAAACTGGCTCAAGGACAGAACCCACATGGTTTGAATTGCTGGAGCCATGTCAGACTCCAAACCAGTTAAAAGTGGCATCCCACAAGGCTCAGTCCTGGGACCTCTCTTGTTCGGTATATATTTCTCAGAGGTACAGGCCAACAAGGAAGGACTGTGGCTGACCAAGTTCACAGATGACTGCAAACTGGGCACCATAATCAACACTCCAGCTGACACAAGCATCCTCCAAAAGGGCCTCATAGAAACAGACAAATGGTGCCAGAGCCATGGCCTCAAGCTAAATGCCAAAAAGTGTATAGTCATCCCCTTTGGCAAAAACAAAGTACCCACAAATTACCATATAGGTGGTAATCCATTAAGTACAGAAGAAGTAGTTAGGGACCTGGGGACCCAAGCTGATAGCAATCTCTCATTTGACAACCAAGTGGCCAAAGTGGTTAGAAAAACATTTTATATAGCCCACCTAATCATAAAGGGATTCACATCTAGATCAGGGGAGGTCATCGTGCTTCTTTACTCATCCCTCATCAGGCCCATAATTGAGTACAATGCCCCTTTTGGGATTTACCTTACCAGACACCTGCAGCAACTGGAAAAACCCCAAAAGTACCTCACCAAGAGGATCAAAGGGCTGAAACAGATGCCATATGCTGCCCGGTCAAAGAAACTACAGCTCTACTCAGTGGCATACCGCCTGCTCAGAAGCGATCTGTGCCTGATGTATAAAGCCATGTCCAACCCAGAATTAATGGACATGCTGCACCTCAGAAAATCCAAATCCCATCGAGCTATGCACTCGAGAGTCTTGAACCTCAGCACTAAAATAAATAGGACATGCTAGAGGGACAGATTCATACCCAGAGGCTCCCTTCACTCTGGAATAAAATCCCAATCCAGGTTAGGCATAGTCCCTCATTGACTCTCTTCAAGAAGAATCTTGATGAGTGGATGGGAGATCATAGGTTTACCCCGGGTATCACTTCTGTGTCACTGTTAGACAGAGGCACAGTATACTAACCTCGAAAAAGGGCATAGCAAAATTAATTTAAAATGGGTGGTGAAAGCCAAACACACTCTGGCTAGACTTATAAATGCCCTAGGGCAGATAGCCTAGTATGAACCTATGAACCTATGAACCTATGAATCTCTGATTAGTATTAGAAAAAAACTACGAGCACTCAGAAAATTGTCTAAGGCCAGCTTCGACAGACAAATTGCACAGGACACTAAGGATATTCACAAGGCTTTCTTTAGTTATTTTAGGAACCTGGGTGGGAATTCACAGATATGCTCAGAATTAGTCCAAAATGAAAAAAAATACACCAAACCCACAGACATTGCCAACATCCTAGCTGACAGGTTCAGCGCAACCCCCCCCCCCACCAAAAGGGCAAATATCTATCCCAGCAGAGTGCTGCCCCCATGACATCTCAGATGCTCAGGTAAGAGCTGCCCTCTCCAAAGCAAAAAACACAGCATCAATGGCACCAGAGGGTGTCCCGGCCTGCGTCCTACATGAACTCCAAGGAGAGCTAAACCCAAACATAAAACTACTGTTCAATCTCAGCCTTACTACATGATATGTACCCAAAGAGTGACGTACAGCAACAGTGGTCCCTCTCCACAAAGGTGGTGCCTCAACGGATCCTGGAAACTATTGCCCCATAAGCCTGACTAACTTGGTCTGCAAAGCTATGGACCTACAGACACTGGATCGTACCCAGTTTGGCTTTGCTAAGGGCAGATCCTGCCTCTTAAACCTGGTTGATTTCTTTGAAACAGTCACTAAGGCCATTGACGAGGGGAAGGTGGTCCACACAGCCTACCTGGACCTCACAAAAGCCTTCAATACAATACCCCACTCGGGCATTATAGATAAGCTCACCAGCTTAAATATAAACCCCTATGTCACCAGATGGGTTGCAAACTGGCTCAAGGACAGAACCCACATGGTTAGACTTGCTGGAGCCATATCAGACACCAAACCAGTTACAAGTGGCATCCCACAAGGCTCAGTCCTAGGACATCTCTTGTTCGGTATATATTTCTCAGAGGTACAGGCCAACAAGGAAGGACTGTGGCTGACCAAGTTCAGAGATGACTGCAAACTGGGCACCATAATCGACTCTCCAGTTGACACAAGCATCCTCCAAAAGGGCCTCATAGAAACAGACAACTGGTGCCAGAGCCATGGCCTCAAGCTAATCGCCAAAAAGTGTATAGTCATCACTTTTGGCAAAAACAAAGTGCCCACAAATTAACACATAGTTGGGAATCCATTAAGTACAGAAGAAGTAATTAGGGACCTGGGGACCCAAGTTGATAGCAATCTCTCATTTGACAACCACGTGTCCAAAGTGGTTAGAAAAACATTTTATATAGCCCACCTAATCATGAAGGGATTCACATCTAGATCAGGGGAGGTCATCATGCCTCTTTTCTCATCCCTCATCAGGCCCATAATTGAGTACAATGCCCCTTTTGGGATGTACCTTACCAGACACTTGCAGCAACTGGAAAGACCCCAAAAGAACCTCACCAAGAGGATCAAAGGGCTGAAACAGATGCCATATGCTGCCCGGTTAAAGAAACTCCAGCTCTACTCAGTGGCATACCGCCTGCTCAGAGGCGATCTGAGCCTGAAGTATAAAGCCATGTCCAACCCGGAATTAATGGACATGCTGAACCTCAGAAAATCCAAATCCCATCGAGCTGCATGCTCGAGAGACTTGAACCTCAGCACTGAAATAAATAGGACATGCTGGAGGGACAGATTCATAACCCAGAGGCTCCCTTCACTCTGGAATAAAATCCCAGTCCAGGTTAGGCATAGTCCCTCATTGACTCTCTTCAAGAGGAATCTTGATGAGTGGATGGGAGATCGTAGGTTTACCCCGGGTATCACTTCTGTGTCACTGTTAGACAGAGGCACAGTATACTAACCTCGAAAAAGGGCATAGCAAAATTAATTTAAAATGGGTGGCGAAAGCCAAACACACTCTGGCTAGGCTTATAAATGCCCTAGGGCAGATAGCCTAGTATGAACCTATGAACCTATGAACCTATGAATCTCTGATTAGTATTAGCAAAAAACTACGGGCACTCATAAAATTGTCTAAGGCCAGCTTCGAGAGAAAAATTGCACAGTACACTAAGGATAATCACAAGGCTTTCTTTAGTTATTTTAGGAACCTGGGTGGGAATTCCCAGATATGCTCAGAATTAGTCCAAAATGAATAAAAATACACCAAACCCACAGACATTGCCAACATCCTAGCTGACAAGTTAAGCGCAAACCCCCCCCTCCCCACCAAATGGGCAAATATCTATCCCAGCAGAGTGCTGCCCCCATGACATCTCAGATGCTCAGTTAAGAGCTGCCCTCTCCAAAGCAGAAAACACAGCATCAATGGGACCAGACGGTGTCCTGGGCTGCGTCCTACATGAACTCCAAGAAGAGCCAAACCCAAACTTAAAACTACTGTTCAATCTCAGCCTTACTACATGATATGTACCCAAAGAGTGACATACAGCAACAGTGGTCCCTCTCCACAAAGGTGGTGCCTCAACAGATCCTGGAAAGTATTGCCCCATAAGCCTGACTAACTTGGTCTGCAAAGCTATGGAAAGGATCATCATGGACCTCATAAATAAAGATACTGGGGACCTACAGACACTAGATCCTACCCAGTTTGGCTTTGTTAAGGGCAGATCCTGCCTCTTAAACCTGGTTGATTTCTTTGAAACAGTCACTAAGGCCATTGACGAGGGGAAGGTGGTCCACACAGCCTACCTGGACCTCGCAAAAGCCTTCAATACAATACCCCACTCGGGCATTATACATAAGCTCACCAGCTTAAATATAAACCCCTATGTCACCAGATGGGTTGCAAACTGGCTCAAGGACAGAACCCACATGGTTAGAATTGCTGGAGCCATGTCGGACTCCAAACCAGTTACAAGTGGCATCCCACAAGGCTCAGTCCTGGGACATCTCTTGTTCGGTATATATTTCTCAGAGGTACAGGTCAACAAGGAAGGACTGTGGCTGACCAAGTTTGTAGATGACTGCAAACTGGGCGCCATAATCGACTCTCCAGTTGACACAAGCATCCTCCAAATGGGCCTCATAGAAACAGACAACTGGTGCCAGAGCCATGGCCTCAAGCTAATCACCAAAAAGTGTATAGTCATCACTTTTGGCAAAAACAAAGTGCCCACAAATTAACACATAGTTGGGAATCCATTAAGTACAGAAGAAGTAATTAGGGACCTGGGGACCCAAGTTGATAGCAATCTCTCATTTGACAACCACATGGCCAAAGTGGTTAGAAAAACATTTTATATAGCCCACCTAATCATTTAGGGATTCACATCTAGATCAGGGGAGGTCATCGTGCCTCTTTTCTCATCCCTCATCAGGCCCATAATTGAGTACAATGCCCCTTTTGGGATGTACCTTACCAGACACTTGCAGCAACTGGAAAAACCCCAAAAGTACCTCACCAAGAGGATCAAAGGGCTGAAACAGATGCCATATGCTGCCCGGTTAAAGAAACTCCAGCTCTACTCAGTGGCTTACCGCCTGCTCAGAGGCGATCTGTGCCTGACGTATAAAGCCATGTCCAACCCGGAATTAATGGACATGCTGCACCTCAGAAAATCCAAATCCCATCGAGCTGCATGCTCGAGAGACTTGAACCTCAGCACTGAAATAAATAGGACATGCTGGAGGGACAGATTCATAACCCAGAGGCTCCCTTCACTCTGGAATAAAATCCCAGTCCAGGTTTGGCATAGTCCCTCATTGACTCTCTTCAAGAGGAATCTTGATGAGTGGATGGGAGATCGTAGGTTTACCCCGGCTATCACTTCTGTGTCACTGTTAGACAGAGGCACAGTATACTAACCTCGAAAAAGGGCATAGCAAAATTAATTTAAAATGGGTGGCGAAAGCCAAACACACTCTGGCTAGGCTTATAAATGCCCTAGGGCAGATAGCCTAGTATGAACCTATGAATCTCTGATTAGTATTAGCAAAAAACTACGGGCACTCATAACATTGTCTAAGGCCAGCTTCAAGAGAAAAATTGCACAGGACACTAAGGATAATCACAAGGCTTTCTTTAGTTATTTTAGGAACCTGGGTGGGAATTCCCAGATATGCTCAGAATTAGTCCAAAATGACAAAAAATACACCAAACCCACAGACATTGCCAGCATCCTAGCTGACAAGTTCAGCGCAACCCCCCCACACCAAAAGGGCAAATATCTATCCCAGCAGAGTGCTGCCCCCATGACATCTCCGATGCTCAGGTAAGAGCTGCCCTCTCCAAAGCAAAAAACACAGCATCAATGGGACCAGACGGTGTCCTAGGCTGCGTCCTACATGAACTCCAAGAAGAGCTAAACCCAAACATAAAACTACTGTTCAATCTCAGCCTTACTACATGATATGTACCCAAAGAGTGACATACAGCAACAGTGGTCCCTCTGCACAAAGGTGGTGCCTCAACAGATCCTGGAAAGTATTGCCCCATAAGCCTGACTAACTTGATCTGCAAAGCTATGGAAAGGATCATCATGGACCTCATAAATAAAGATATTGGGGACCTAGAGACACTAGATCCTACCCAGGTTGGCTTTGTTAAGGGCAGATCCTGCCTCTTAAACCTGGTTGATTTCTTTGAAACAGTCACTAAGGCCATTGACGAGGGGAAGGTGGTCCACACAGCCTACCTGGACCTCGCAAAAGCCTTCAATACAATACCCCACTCGGGCATTATAGATAAGCTCACCAGCTTAAATATAAACCCCTATGTCACCAGATGGGTTGCAAACTGGCTCAAGGACAGAACCCACATGGTTAGAATTGCTGGAGCCATGTCGGACTCCAAACCAGTTACAAGTGGCATCTCACAAGGCTCAGTCCTGGGACATCTCTTGTTCGGTATATTTTTCTCAGAGGTACAGGCCAACAAGGAAGGACTGTGGCTGACCAAGTTTGTAGATGACTGCAAACTGGGCGCCATAATCGACACTCCAGTTGACACAAGCATCCTCCAAAAGGGCCCCATAGAAACAGACAACTGGTGCCAGAGCCATGGCCTCAAGCTAAATGCCAAAAAGTGTATAGTCATCACCTTTGGCAAAAACAAAGTGCCCACAAATTAACACATAGGTGGGAATCCATTAAGTACAGAAGAAGTAATTAGGGACCTGGGGACCCAAGTTGATAGCAATCTCTCATCTGACAACCGCGTGGCCAAAGTGGTTAGAAAAACATTTTATATAGCCCACCTAATCATGAAGGGATTCGCATCTAGATCAGGGGAGGTCATCGTGCCTCTTTACTCATCCCTCATCAGGCCTATAATTGAGTACAATGCCCCTTTTGGGATGTACCTTACCAGACACCTGCAGCAACTGGAAAGACCCCAAAAGTACCTCACTAAGAGGATCAAAGAGCTCAAACAGATGCCATATGCTGCCCGGTTAAAGAAACTCCAGCTCTACTCAGTGGCATACCACCTGCTCAGAGGCGATCTGTGCCTGACGTAGAAAGCCATGTCCAACCCGGAATTAATGGACATGCTGCACCTCAAAAAATCCAAATCCCATCGAGCTACATGCTCGAGAGACTTGAACCTCAGCACTGAAATAAATAGGACATGCTGGAGGGACAGATTCATAACCCAGAGGCTCCCTTCACTCTGGAATAAAATCCCAGTCCAGGTTAGGCAGAGTCCCTCATTGACTCTCTTCAAGAGGAATCTTGATGAGTGGATGGGAGATCATTGGTTTACCCCGGGTATCACTTCTGTGTCACTGTTAGACAGAGGCACAGTATACTAACCTCGAAAAAGGGCATAGCAGAATTAATTTAAAATGGGTGGCGAAAGCCAAATGCACTCTGGCTAGGCTTATAAATGCCCTAGGGCAGATAGCCTAGTATGAACCTATGAACCTATGAACAAAGCTGGAATAAGAATTCTGAGTAGAAAATATCATGGCATCTACCTCCACAACTGTATCACTATAGCAACCTGACTGGGACAATTCTCATTTTGGACTCTAGCATACACCATGAGCTTCAGTAGTACGGCTGGCTGCAGATGAAGGCCTGAAACAATGGGATCTGTCTAGGAAGCTGAAGATAATCTGTAAGCTGATCACATAATAACATGGGTGACTATAATTTCCTCCATAACAGCAATCTATCCAGCCATTAACAGGCCCCAAAACAGAAACACAATACTTAAGCTCATCTGAATTGTAGGACAACCTTCAAAGGAACATCTTCCATAATTGTGGAAGACACTATCTTGGAATTTCCAACTAAATGAGTAGGGAAATTTCTCTAGTATCCTAGCCAAACTTCTCTCACCTATAAAAAGATCACCCTGCATCTCATCTAAAAATCATAAAATGCCTACAGTGGTTAACCTGTCAACAAAATACACATAAATAACTAGATATATACACATGTATAAAAAGATAGATAGAGGGGCAGATAAGTAGGACATGGCCTTCATTCAGGCATGTTCGTCTGAATGACTTTTCACTGAATTGTTCCATTGTAGTTTGTTTTACCAGTTTATTGGACTGTCTGAGTAAGAGGTAGAGTTTTAGAGTTTTTTCACTTTTCCCAATGGTAGAGTAACTGTGGACATGGTATATGTAAGCTATGGGTGGGATTTTGTGTGTGAGGGTCTGGTGTGTGGGTGGGGGATGGTGCTTATCCCACTGCACAAAAATGCATTTGTTTTATGTTTTTTAGTTAAACTTTTTGATCTTAAAGTGTACCTCACAGCTATGTATATCAAGTCAAGAAGGAGAAACCAATAGATAGACATAAAGACAAACAAACGTTTAGATAGATAGACAGACATATAAAAATACAGGTAGGGAATCCAAGCAAAGTCATAGACCACATTTAATAATCTGGAGCATTTCTCCCCGGGCCTCCGCTGAAAACAGGCTCTGTGGAACCTAGTCGGACATTCCCGGTCAACAAATGTTAAATAAATAAAACAAAATAAATAAATAAATAAATAATTATTCCATCTTGACTTGTCCATTTGCTATATATAGCTTTGGAAAACCTTTTTTTTTTCTTTTTCTTTTTTTATAGACCTGTAACTGGTGCATCCTTAGTCAACTTGATAAATGTGAACAACGCAAAACTTCACAAACTGAATTATGTATGAGGCATTTTGGAGCAAGTTTTCCATTAAATATCCATACACAGAATGGAGTAGGAAGGCAAGGATTTTGGACTTGTAAACAAGTTTTGGTGTACAACATGAAATGATATTGATAACACTGGTACATTGCATCCATAGTGGAATCTGAAGATGGTAAGGTCATCTTTTTCATGTAATGGGCACTGGCAAGGTGGCATGCAGACATATTTATGAACTTCTTTGCTCAAGAATTCTGGCCAAAGGGAAAAGTAATGGGAGGTCAAAGTACCAAAATCAGTGAGAAGTTTTAAACAGTACCACAATTTAGTTAAAATGTTAATAAGATGCCAGCTTTTGTATCAGTAATAGAATGACAGCTTTTGTATCAATGTTCATTTTCTGAGTAGGTATGAAACATTAGTGTGTAGTGCTATGGGCTGGCTGTAATCCTCAATGATTTACCAGAAAAAAACCCCACATATTTTTCAAAAGATAGGACAAAAATATGACACAAAATCAGGGGGATTCTGTAAAATTTTTGACAGTGATAAGATATGCCTGTAGAGTACTGTATGATATTTGGCATGCACTACTGAGGAAGAGGATGTGTTTGAGCTAAGGAGTGGAGGAAGTGGGCAAGGTAGTTATCAAAATGGATACAGAAAATCAAGAACTGAGGATAAGGCAATATTTCGACAGGTTCTGAGACGAAACCCCGACTTCATGAAAGCTAATGAGCTGAAAGAGCAAAAAAATGCCTGAAATCCAGGAGGACAAAATATAATTTTGAGTTGCTTTTTTTAAGGGGACAAAAAACCCTGCACCCCAAACACTTATATACTAATTCCAAGGTAGCACCAACTCAAAGGAGAGAGAAATCTCCAAAACCATGTGAACTATTCCTGGGACACACTTAGAAATTGCACCAGCAAAGACTTCAAACAGGAAACAGCATTCAGCTTTATGTAGTTCATCTTTCCCAACATGTTACTGATACTCAATCAGTGTCACCTCAAGTAACTGTATGGAACTCATTTAGGACTCTTGGACCAGGTGCTTAGTGGAAGAGGGAAAAGAAAGAACTCAAAATATTTAGATCTGTCACATTGTTTTTAATTTGGATGGATGGAACTGAAGTGGACAGACAGAAGACGAAGGAACGTGTAGCCAGTCAGATGTCAGGAAAGGGGATCTGGAAATAAGAGATTTTATTATTATGTAAGTAAACTTATTTGCAACTTATAGACTTGGGGGGGATTCAGTAAAGGGTACACAAATTTTTTTGTGGTGTACGCATTATAACGCTATGTGTACATGACCGTGAAGGGTTTTAGATTCAGTAAGTGACACTTAGAGGCCCAAAAGCATGCACAAGCAAGGAAAGTTCCGTGTAACGCAAATTAACTCATAAGCAGGTGAATCACATGCAAATGACCCAGGTGGAGTGATCCAACAAGCAGAAAGGCATCCATGTAGACCCTGTGTCCATGTCCGTAGTTCCACTTACAGGAGTCTACATGGAAAGAAGGAGGTGTAAAAGTCCACAAATATGGACATAACTCCCCTGAAATGGTTAGATCACATACATTGATGTGTTAGAAATGCATTGTATATGTCAGAAAATCCAAGGGAATATATCAAAATATTTTTTAATGATTTAAGCATGTCTGAGCTATGAGCTGCAGTGTGCAAACATGCCTAATTGAAAAATAAAAAAAAAATAGGAATAAAAGCATTTTATAATATTTGTCAGAATGTATTATAGGACGTTGCATTGGTTCTACACAATAGTGCATTGGTGCTGTTGCCTAGGTCATATGGCTATGAACCATGTAGTTATTAGGCTGTCAGCACAGCTATGCATGGACATGTGATAAATTTGCTGAATCGGTAAAAGGAGCAATAGTGTCCGCAGATCCCTTTTGTGTAGGCTCCTACACCATGTTGATATTTCCACTAGATGTGGATGCCAGCAGGAGGGTGTGTCTGGTTAGTTTTAATAATTTTTTTTTAATTCCCAGTGCACTTGTTTGCACAGAGTGTCACACAGCTGAACGTATTCGCTCGTAAAAGATTACCCAGGTCATAGTGATGACTTAGGCAGCAAGTAATTAATACCAGATATATTCAATTGATTTTTTACTTTTGTATGAGCTATGCTGCATGGCACAACACAAACCTTAACATGGCTGCGCAGCACACTACCTACATGACAATGATGTTGTAGTCATCAATGAATGGAAAGCAGATATATTCAATGAATATTTACTTGTGTATAAGTTATGCTGCATAGAGTGGCACATAGCTCTGCATCATGCAATAAAGTTGGGCCATTAAATTATGTTAATTACAATCTAGGCAGGAGAAATGCATAATAATTAGCCAATAACACATGGTGGACCTACAGCAGCCTCTATAAAGTCTGCATACATTCTACATACTGATTTTTCCCCAGCACTCTGGACCATTGGAGAACAGACTTGGGGAATTTTAACTGAGATAATGCTAGGGGCTTCTGTAGGTCTGCTATATCTGTATGTGCTACATGCTGAAGTCAATGCTGCTGGTGCTGCTGACAGTAGGCCTAGGCTGAGAAGGAGAAGAGTGTTCAGACCCAGGGTAACCTTCCAAGAGCTACAAGAGCTGGAGATTGTCGAGTGCTACAGGGTGGACAGGGGCATATTGCAAAAACTCACTGAGCTCTGCCACCCTCATCTCAGAGCCAGAGCCAACAAAGGAGAACCCATCTCAGTGGAAGCAAATGTATGTGTAACTCTTAAGATACTAGCTATAGGTACTTTTCAAAGACTAACTGGGCACATGATGGGAGTGTCACAGGCATCTGCATCCACGATTCTGCACCAGTTCCTGGATGCTATGCTACCACATGCCAGTGAGTACATATCTTTTTCCTCTCCCCTGAGGTGAGGGCCAGCAATATGCAACAGGTCTACCATGTAGAACACTACTCTGAGGTACTGGGTGTTATAGATTGCAATCATGTACACATTAAGAAACCACCTGATGAGCAGAGTAAAATCTATGTGAACCACAAGGGGTACCACTCCATAAACTGCCAAGTTGTATGCAATGCTCAGTGGATTTTCCTGAATGTGTGTGTTGGCAACCTTGGCAGTTATCATAACTCCCATATCTGACACACATCACAGCTGTACCAGATGTTTGCTAGGGTGAAATCCCTCATGGCCATTTACTGGGGGATGCTGGCTATGCCCTGGAACCATGGATGATGACACCCATCAGAAATGCACTCACACCCACAGAAGAATGCAATAATGAGGCACACACACAAACTAGAAACATGATAGAGTGTGTGTTTGGGCATCTGAAGTCACAGTTCTGGTGCCTCGATATATCTGATGGAGCCCTACAGTATTCTTCAGCCAGATGTGCACAGATGTTCACAGTATGTGCTGTGCTGCACAGTCTGATCCTGTGTGAACAGGTGCAGCAGGATCAGCAAAGGGAAGGGATACACAGCCCCCCACCAGTGCCTATGTCACCACAGCCCCAAACACAGAGCAGGAACCCCCTGCTGATGTCCCTTTAGGCAGATGTAGGTGTGCTCAGTATGCCTGGCTTTGGCCAAGAGACAATACATAGCACATTCACTGACAACCTAGGGACCTAGGAACTTACACCTCACTCCTACTCACATACAGAAATTAAAATAGATGCCAGGCAACCCACACATCCTGTACCTATCCATGTACTGGCTGTGTACTGCTTGCATCTGACAGATTCAGCCCTGAATCACAGTTGTGTCACCTGTTGCATTTGCAAAGTCCATAACCTACACAGTACTCATAAGGATTATGATGTAACAGCATTGTATGTATGGATCTGGTACATTATGCAAGTAAATGTAGTGGGTTACTAGGACATAAATGACATTGATATGGGACTACAGATACCCATTCCACTATCATTTTCCATTACTATTTACTTTGCCTCATGCTGGAATATTCATGCAGCCCTACTGCAACAGATTACTGGAACCTCAGTCAAAGAAGATGTTTGACAGCAGGGTTACATGACAGTCAGACTATTGTGTACCCTGGCACAACATGTGCTCCGGGATTCATAAAGCTTACACCAAGTGCAGGTGTAGCATCGGCATTCTAACACCAAATATGGCCACCGAACGATCCAGGTATGAGCTGTTCCCATGTGCACTACCTGCATACGCTATGTCCGCACAATTCCTGGGCCCTGTATGCTAATTACCCCATGTGCATCAGTGTAGCATGCAAATGAAAGTATGTAGTGATCCAGGAAGTGGTGGAAGTGTAGTGTAAGCATGCATAAATGTAAACCATAGAAAACAATTTACATTTTTGCAAACATAAAATCGGAGCCATGACAGCCGACCAAACAAATGTATTATATTGTTAATATATGCCAATGGCGAAATATATAGCCAGTGGCATAAAAAAAAAAAATGTACAAAATATAAAATTAACATTTAATATATATAGTCACACTATCGCAACGTGGATGTGCAGGGCAGTGGCGCGCAAAAGGGATTGCAAGGAAAATATAAAAATCATGATTTCCCCATAATAGTCAATGGCAGGTATGCTACACCATACTATGTCACAAGGGTTGCTAAGGGGCTGTGACAGTGTCATGTGCAGTAGCTAGAAATTAGTAGGCAATGCCATGCAAATGAGAGGAGTGATAGTGAATCACAGATTCCATACTGGTGTAAGGATGAACCTCACAGCGTAGTGTTATAACACCGAGGTGTGCCCTTGAGATAAAGATGACATCAAGAGAGGGGTGTGTCGCCATTGCTGTAAGCACATTGGAGCATTGCTAAACCGGTTTGCCCCTAGCTAGGCAATGCTGCAGGATAGGGGTGTGTTGAACTGGCCATAGCTTTGCTTAGCTGAGACTACACAAGGTAACCGAGTATGCATGTGAGCAGAGATGAAAAAGCATGCAAACCCAGTAAACGGGTTTGCACGCGCGCACTGCCGCTGAGACAGGAAGTATATAGGAAAGAAATAAGGAAATGCTGCAGCAGGGAAATTGGAGTACAAATGACTAATTAACACCTAGGAGCCTACAGTGGGCCATTGACAACAGCTAACAAGGCTGCAAGCAGCTACCTGCAGAACAGGAAAGGGGAGGGGCTGTACTGCAAAGAAAACAGTAAACTGTCAAAGCAGAGCAAAGCCAATTTGCATTATATCAGCTACAAGACACATTTTGCCATGACTGGGTAGGGAAAGTGCAAAACAAGAAAGATGGCAGGTGGATGCATGCCTGATAATGGGAGGGGATCCAGATTTAAAAGTGAATTAAAGGGCAACAGATTATTCAATGCAGTCAAGCATAACTCCACAATAAAGGCCCCACACTTGCAGTACTCATTGTAAAACCCGTAATTAAGACACTCTGTAGCTGGAATAGCTCATACACACTCAATGACATCAGCAGCATCCATAGCACAATAGTATAAAGTGTGAAAGCACCTCACACAAATTTGTGTATTCCCATACACTCTGCACCAGTGGTGTATACAGACGGGGAACATTTAGTATGTACATGTTAGGGTTTGCCATAGCTTTGATCCACCAGCATGTGTTGAAGACTGATGGTGGTGTGGAGGATGATGCACACAACCACATCAGGCACCAGAGGAGGAGGAGAGTGTTCAGACCCAGGGTAACCTACCAGGAGCTACATGATCTGGAGATAGTAGAGAATTACAGGGTGGACAGGGACATCCTACAGCAACTTGTAGAGCTGTGCTGGCCAAGCTTCACAGCCAGAACAGAGGGGAACCCATCCCAGTAGATACGAAGGTATGTGTAAGCCTGAGAGTACTAGCTACAGGTACCTTTCAAAGACCAACTGGGGATATCATGGGGATCTCACAGGCATCAGCATCCAGGGTACTACACCAGTTCCTGGATGCCATGTTACCACATGCCAATGAGCACATATACTTCCCCCGAAAGCAGGAGGAGTTGGCCAGCAATATGTGTCTCTTCCACTGTGTGGCAGACTATCCGGAGGTACTGGGTGCAATAGACTGCATGCACATACACATCAAGTCACCACCCGGTGAGCAGGGTAGGTGCTACATAAACCACAAGGGATACCCCTCCATCAACTGCCAGGTTGTTTGCAATGCCCAGGGCATTATCATGGATGTGTGTGCTGGCAGCCTTAGAAGCTATCACGACTCCCACATCTGGCATGCCTCACAGCTGTATCAGTTATTTGCCAGGGGGATATCCCAAATGGCCACCAGGTGGGGGATGCTAGCTATGCACTAGAACCGCGGATGATTTTACATTAAGAAGGTTCGTGGTCTGCACTCTTGTGGGAGCAGAAGCTGGACTCTGCCCTTCTGAGCTGGGAATTTCTGGTTAAAGGTTTATAGTGCCTGAATATTTGAACTGTATCTTACTGAAATTGGTACACCTTGTTTGCTGTAGCATAGACTAGATCCAGGCCTGCTGAATCTAGCTTTGTTTATATGCTTGTTGTTTGTTTGCTTGTTATTTCCCTGGAACGCTAATTCCACCTGATACACGGCTTCTCAGTGCTTCTGTGGATCACTAGTGAAATCTGCATTGCTTACTGTACTTATTTCCTTGTTTCACTTGAAAGAAAGTTACTGTTTGTCGTTTTTGCATTTAAGTTACCTGTAACACATTGCACTTAAGTTACCTGGCACTTGCTCACTAAAGCAATTATATAAGTCAGCACTAAAAATTAAAAGCACTACACCTTCACTCCCCACTGGCATTTGTTTTCAATTATTAAGGAATTCCCAATATTATTCTAGCATGTCCAAAGGTCAGTGGTCAATCTCCTCTCTGGTCCAGCTGGTGAATCTGGGAATCTTGAGGCAATGTTACAACTGCCTCGTGTACACAGACAACCCTCTCCTCCTCCCAACAAATTACAACCCATGTGAGAGATGCAACCATATAGCCAAACTGGAGGCTAAGCTCTCTCAACTCAGTACTGGCATAACCAGTCAGGAGGAGAAGGAAACCACACTCACTACAATTCCAGTCTCACATAGACCTACCCACAGCAAACCAAACACATAATCACACAAAAACATACTCGGAGGCTCTAAATAAAGATCTGCCTAAGCAGCAGAGACCTCCAAAGCAGACACCCAAGCAACCGCTACCCCAAAACAAAACACGTGCAATACATATCTCACAAAGCTAGTGTGCCGAACAGTCACAGCCCTTAAGACTAAACAACACACCTGATACACTTGTAATAGGTGACTCTATTGTCAGGCACACTGACGTCCCGCTCACCAGGCTGAACAAGGAGAGGGTCACGCTGAGCAGCCTGTCGGGTGCTAGGATCCACCACACAACACAAGCACTCAGGTCACTCCAAGGCAAGTACAAATATGACTCAGTCATTGTCCATGCTGGTGTGAATAACCTGAGACGTACCTCCCTGGACTACATGAAAAGAGACATAAAGGAGCTATCTGAGCATGTAGCCCAGGCCGGAAGCATCTTACCCTCACCAAGAATGATGCCACAATATGAAGACAAGATGATCAATTTCAACAATTGGCTTAAGTACTGGTGTCATTCAAAGGGGATCCAATGCCTGTCAGCTTGGGATGATATGCTCGACAAGCCACGATGCTTCGCTAGGGACGGCTTGCACCTGTCACCCCTGGGCTTTTGGATATTGGCAAAGGCTCTTGCTACCCCCATAGTGCCTTTTTTAGGCAAGGCTCAAAAGACAAACCCACCTCCATAGGTATCACAAGGGATAAGAAACTAAGAGTAATGCTACTCAATGTCAGAAGTCTAAACCTCAAGATGCACGCACTCGAAACTCTCCTTAGCATGGAGAACATCGATAGCTGTGCAGTAACAGAAACCTAGTTCAGTGCTCCCGAGAGCACCCCAGCACTACCAGGTTATACCTCATACCATGCTTTTCGGCCCCAAACTTGGATCGAACCACAAAAGGAGGGGGAGTATCGATATTCATCAAAGATACCCACACATCCAGGTTGGTGGCAAAGCACGAAGCATCAGAGACTATCCATGTGCAACTAACAGTGGGTAAAACTGCCTTTCAGTTTATAGCCTGCTACAGACCACCCTCCCAAACCCAGGAACCCCACTCAGCCTTCCTGAGAACACTGGAAAATATGAAGGTCTCTCCAAACACCATTATATCGGATGACTTCAACTACCCAAACATAGACTGGGAGCATTACTCTAGCTCCAACACCCTAGCCCAAAGATTCCTAGAGTTTATAAACTCAAATGCTATGGAACAACTTGTTACCACTCCCACAAGAGGGGAAAACATACTGGACCTGATCATCACCAACATGGGGACTCTATGCTCCAGACCAGAAGTGTATCCCTCAATGGTAAGATCAGACCATAAACTAATCTCACTGGATATTCACATCCCGACCCACCCCTGCCCAGAAAACCACAGTGAAAACTTCTCTAAAGCAAATTTCACACTCCTCAAAACCAAGGTGGAATCCTTCAAAGCCCCGGGCCTGTGGAAAATAGCCCAGACCAGAATCCTTTATAAACACATTCTATGAACACCTTCAGGAATGCATGGATCATGCAATCCCAAATAAAACCAAGACCCAATCCTCCAAAGGCAGACGTCCTGTCTGGTGGACCCCAGCGATAAACAAACTATACAGTAGAAGGAGGAAGCTACTAAATGATAGAGCAAAATCCAAAAAAGGGAAGGCATCACTGATCAGTATTAGCAAAAAACTACGGGCACTCATAAAATTGTCTAAGGCCAGCTTCGAGAGAACAATTGCAAAGGACACTAAGGATAATCACAAGGCTTTCTTTAGTTATGTTAGGAACCTGGGTGGTAATTGCCAGATATGCTCAGAATTAGTCCAAAATGACAAAAAATACACAGAACCCACAGACATTGCCAACATCCTAGCTGACAGGTTCAGCGCAAAGTTCTCCCCCCCTCCCCACCAAAAGGGCAAATATCTATCCCAGCAGAGTGCTGCCCCCCTGACAACTCAGATGCTCAGGTAAGAGCCGCTCTCTCCAAAGCAAAAAACACAGCATCAATGGGACCAGACGGTGTCCCGGGCTGCATCCTACATGAACTCCAAGAAGAGTTAAACCCAAACATAAAACTACTGTTCAATCTCAGCCTTACTACAGGATATGTGCCCAAAGAGTGGCGTACAGCAACAGTGGTCCCTCTCCATAAAGGTGGTGCCTCAACGGATCCTGGAAATGATCGCCCCATAAGCCTGACTAGCTTGGTCTGCAAAGCTATGGAAAGGATCATCATGGACCTCATAAATAAAGATATTGGGGACCTACAGACACTGGATCCTACCCAGTTCGGTTTTGTTACGGGAAGATCCTGTCTCTTAAACCTGGTTGATTTCTTTGAAACAGTCACCAAGGCCATTGACAAGGGGAAGGTGGTCCACACAGCCAACCTGGACCTCGCAAAAGCCTTCGATACAATACCCCACTCGGGCATTATAGATAAGCTCACCAGCTTAAATATAAACCCCTATGTCACTAGATGGATTGCAAACTGGCTCAAGAATAGAACACACATGGTTAGAATTGCTGGAGCCATGTCAGACTCCAAACCAGTTACAAGTGGTGTCCCACAAGGCTCAGTCCTGGGACCTCTCTTGTTCGGTATATATTTCTTGGAGGTACAGGCCAACACGGCAGGACTGTGGCTGACCAAGTTTGCAGATGACTGCAAACTGGGCGCCATAATCGGCTCTCCAGCCGACACAAGCATCCTCCAAAAGGGCCTCCTAGAAACAGACAACTGGTGCCAGAGCCATAGCCTCAAGCTAAATGCCAAAAAGTGTATAGTCATCCCCTTTGGCAAAAACAAAGTGCCCATAAATTACCACATAGGTGGTAATCCATTAAGTACAGAAGAAGTAATTAGGGACCTGGGGACCCAAGTTGATAGCAATCTCTCATTTGACAACCACGTGGCCAAAGTGGTTAGAAAAACATTTTATATAGCCCACCTAATCATGAAGGATTCACATCTAGATCAGGGGAGGTCGTGCCTCTTTACTCATCCCTCATCAGGCCCATAATTGAGTACAATGACCCTTTTGGGATGTACCTTACCAGACAGCTGCAGCAACTGGAAAGACCCCAAAAGTACCTCACCAAGAGGATCAAAGGGCTCAAACAGATGCCATATGCTGCCCGGTTAAAGAAACTCCAGCTCTACTCAGTGGCATACCGCCTGTTCAGAGGCGATCTGTGCCTGATGTATAAAGCCATGTCCAACCCGGAATTAATGGACATGCTGCACCTCAGAAAATCCAAATCCCATCGAGCTCTGCTCGAGACTTGAACCTCAGCACTGAAATAAATAGGACATGCTGGAGGGACAGATTCATAACCCAGAGGCTGCCTTCACTCTGGAATAAAATCCCAGTCCAGGTTAGGCAGAGTCCCTCATTGACTCTGTTCAAGAGGAATCTTGATGAGTGGATGGGAGATCATAGGTTTACCCCGGGTATCACTTCTGTGTCACTGTTAGACAGAGGCACAGTATACTTACCTCGAAAAAGGGCATAGCAAAATAAATTTAAAATGGGTGGCAAAAGCCAAACACATTCTGGCCAGGCTTATAAATGCCCTAGGGCAGATAGCCTAGTATGAACCTATGAACCTATGAACCTATGATGACTCCCTTCAGAAATGCACACACACACCCATGCAGGAATGCCATAATGAGGCACACGCAGAAACCAGAATCATCATAGAGCATGTGTTTGGGATGCTGAAATCCCGGTTCCGTTGCTTGGACATATTGGGTGGAGCCTTGCAGTACTTTCCAGGCATGTGTACCCACATCTTCATGGTATGTGCCATGCTACACAATATGATCCTGTGGAAACAGCTGCAGCAGGGACAGAATGGTGAAGGCCCTTCCGGCCCAACACCATTACCAAGGACCCCACAGGCACAGAGGTACTCAGACCATGAACACCCTGAGCCAGCCCCAGTAGGCAGATGGAAGCATGCCCAGTATGCCCATGCCTTGGCAAGGAGGGAGCGTATAGCACACACACTGACAGTGTAGGCACCTAGGGACTTACACCTTTCTCCACCAGCACACGCAGTAAAAATGGATGGCACACACACACAAGACTACCTGTAAATTGTCATGTATAGGCAGTCTACTGTGTACATCTAACATAGGCAGCCCTCAACTATTGCACACACAACTGCCATTGGCACAAGGTAAGTCAACACCTAAACAGTAAATTAAGCTATCAGCATGTGCTGATATTATATGTATAAGTTTATAGGTAGGCACTTGGCCAACTGCCAGAGGCTATTCGTAAGCCTAGCCAAAATGTGTCAGCTTTTGCCACTGCATTGATTTATAAAATGTCCCTCTGTGGAGCAGAGCCAATGGAGGGATCCCTGGGGTGCATCTACTGTTCCCCATCCACTCTTCAAGGTTTCTCTTGCAGAGTGTTAGTGAGGGGCTCTGTATAATGTAGTTAGGGATGTTGTTCCAAAGTATGGGGAGTGTCTGTGACAGGAATCCATCCCTCCAGCATCTTCCAGTTATTGTTGTGGCAAGGTTCAGCTACCTACAGTGTGTGGCTCACTGTGACATGGATTCCCATAGGTGGAGCATATCCATTAAGCCTGAGTTTGACATGGCTGTGTTGGCCAGCAGAGATCATCTCTGGGTAAACGAGATGCCACTGAGTAAAGCAGGAGATTATTCAGTCTGGCTGCATAGGGTATATATTTGAGGCCAGTAATCCCCTTGGAAAGGTACAGTCATGGACCTTCCAGCTGTTGGAAGTGTCTTCTGAGGTACATCCCAAATGGGTTATTATACCCTATGATGAGACTGATGAGTGATGAGTAAAGGGGCACTATAACCCCAGTATGTCTAGATGGGAATCCTTTAGTAATCAGATGGCCTACAAAGAAGGATGTCCTAACTACTTTGGACATATGATTGTCAAAGGGAAGATCACTATTTACCTTAGTCCCCAGATACCCCATGACCTCATCTATATTAAAGTGGCTGCCACTTATGTGTTAATATGTGGGTGTTTAATATTCCACAATGGAATGACCATGCAGTTAGTGGCACTTGGCTGGAGGCCATGATGTTGACACCCTGTGTCGGTCTCTGTGAGGCCCCTTGAGGGATGTCTGTCTCAGCTGGACTATCAATCATGGCTCCCAGTTCACAGTCATTGCCAAACATGGTCTGCCATTGTCCACCTGTGTTTGCCTGTACCTCTGAGAAGTATATGCCAAACAGTAGGGCTCCCAGGACTGAGTCCTGTGAGACACCGGTCGTGACTAGTCAAGAGTTGGACCTGGAGACCACTAGTCATACCATGTGGGTTCTGTGTGTAAGCCCGTTGGCAACCCAACCTGTGATGTATGGGTGTATGTACAAGATGGTGTGTTTATCAATAATACCTGAGTGGGGCATGGTGTCAAAAGCCTTGGTGAGGTCCAGGTAATATGTGTGAACCACCTCTTCCATCATCTAAAATCTTGGTGACTGTATGTAAGATGTCAAACAGGTTCAGTAGGCATGAACTGCACTCAACCAAGCTGACCTGAGTGGGGTCACATGTTTGGAGGTTGCCAATGTTTTTGTTAATGACTGCCATGAGGATGTGATCCTTATCATTGCAGACCAGGCTAGTCAGGGTTATGGGGTGGTAGTTGCCATGGTCAGTTGTAATTCCACCTTGATGGAGTGGAATAACCGTTGCCATGTGCCATTGTATGGGCATGTAGCCTGTGGAGAGGCTGAGGTTAAAAAGCTTAATTAGGTGGGGGGGTCAGGTTGTCTTGTACAGTTTGCAAGATGCAGTCAGCAACAACATCTGCCTCCATTGACACAGTGTTCTGCTGTTAGAGAGGGGCATTTCCACCTGTGTGTCTCTGATGTGTGGGATACTGTACCTTTCAGGTAGTGTTGTGGGTTCTTTAGTAGGTGAAGTATTCACTGAATGTATCTGCAAGGATGTTGGCGATATCAGTAGGGTCAGCATATTTTGTGCTATATTTCACCGGCACAGTGCAAATCTGTGTGTCACCACTTAGATCCTTGACATAGCCAAAGAAGGCTTTGTGGTTATATTTCGAATCTTTGCGTATTTTCCTGTTGATGTTAGCCTTGGATGATGTCATGAGGGACCTATGTATCATACTTATAGTGGTCACTGATGTCTGCCCTTTGTGGGATTTGCTGTTTGTCTGGAACACTGTCCTACTTCTGTAGTATAGCCTGTTTATTGCAGGGGTCCACCGGACTGGTGTCCTTGTCTAGGAGGAGTGAGCTTTGGTTTACCAGTGATGGCACGATCCATACATCCATGTAGGTGCTTATAGATTGCTTTTGTAAATCTTTCTGTATCTTGAGTAGTGTTTCCCCTTAGCGTGGGGGCTGAGAAACCCTCCACACCTGTCACTAGTAGTGTAAATTTAGCTGTAGGAAAGGTATACACTGTGGTTTCTGTGGGTGGGGGAGATGTTTGGGTGTGGAAACAGTGAATAGTTCATAGGCAGATCTAACCAGTGACTGGTTAATCTCTGCTATGGTGCACCTGTTGCCCGTGTTGGTGATGACCACATCTAGTATGTTTCCACCTCTCATTAGGGAGGTTACCACCTGATACAGGGCATATGAGGTGATAAATTCCAGGAAGTGCTGGGCCTGGAAGTGAGTACTTGAGTAGGTTTCAAAGTTAATGGTAGGGTAGTTGACATTGACCAATGCCAGGTTGTGCTTTAGGACTGTCATGTCCTCCACTGTCTCCAGGTTAGTGGAGTGGTGGTCCTGGGTCATGGAGGGTGATCTGTAGCAGGCCACAGTTTACATTGCAGTTGCGGCTTATGTTAGCTGCACATGGATGATCTCAGAGGTATCATGCTGCCCCACTAACCTGGAAGTGTAGGTATCCCTGATGAATATGGATACACTCTCTCCGTGTCTGTGTCAGTCCATGTTCTGCGGCTGAAATGTGTGGTATGGGTTATAGTCTGGTAGTGCTGGTGTGCTCTCAGGAGCCTTAAGACAGGTCTCAGTTAAGACACAGATGTTGATATTGTCCATCCTGAGGAGTGCTGTGAGTGCATGCATGTTGTGATCACAATCCCTGTTGTTGAGTAGCATAACTCTCATTGATTCTGCTATTGTGCTGTTTACGGAGCTGGTATTCACCTCTGAGACTCTCCTAAAAAAGGCACCATGGGGGGTGCCAATAGCCTTGGGCAGTATTCCAAAGCCTAAGGCTGACACATAAGCCAATATGGTATTGTTGCATGCATGTTTCCCATCTGTGCTTGTTTCTCATCTCTCCTGTAGGTAACCTGCTGGTAAGCAATAGAAAGCCTTAAACTTATACAAGTCTTCTAGCTTCCAAGATAGGCTTTTGGAGTGACTAAGTATTAGTGTTCTGTATGTTCTTGCTGTACTTAACTGTTTCCTGACTACATGGTGATTTCTCACTGTATATTGTAATCTGAAAGTCTGTTTATTCACATGTTATGGCTGTGATGGCCTGCACTTTAGAGGTTTACAGATAGCCTACTACCTATCTGCCCAAGGGCAATTAGAAGCATAGCTACAGTGTGTTGGCTTTCTCTGCACCATTGATGAAGTAACTAAGCCTCTGTCAAGCATATCCAATGAAGCAATTCTAGACAGAGTTGTCAGAAGCTGTTGAAGTCTGGGATGGTGGAGGGTGATAGGGGCACTTAGTGATCTAAATAGGGGATGTTAATGTAACAATTCAACTCCATTCAATTTTCCCAGCAAGTCTCACAGTTACCAAACTGGACGAGCTCCCCCACCCCCTGGCTGTATGGTTCTTAGACACATGATCCCAGGGGTGTATATTCTGTTACCCATTCAAACAACAAGGTTTCCCTTGAAGAGTGTCATTGAGGGGCTATGCCTAATGTAGTTAGGAATGTAATGTATTATCTCACATTACATTTGTTATATGTTGTTATTTCAAGAGTAAGTGAAGCTCAGTGGGTTTGGGGGCCTCCGCCCTTTCCTTAGCCTAGCGTACACATAGAAATCATCGGGTCTATATTAGATCACTGACCGCTTAAAGAAGCGAACGGTGATTAATCGACCCTATGTAAGCAAAAGCTTATAATCTCGAACTGTCAGAACATTGATTTTTTTTTCCCAGGGAAAAAAATCGCTGTTCCAAAACACATACACGCAACACAAGCACACCAAACAAACAGCAATCCACACACACACTCACAAAATCTTACAACTGACCCTACATTAAACTATACACACACCACTAACTATCCACTTACCTTAACCCAAACCCTAACCCTAAGGTCCATCACTATCGCACACTCACCTCACCCGCTCCCTAACCCTAACTCACCTAACCCGCCCTAACCCGCGCCTTAACCCTGACTCACCTAACCCACCCTAACCCTCACATCCACACAATCAAACAATTACCTGAACCTGACCCGTAACTTTCCACCACAGCACTAAAAAAATACCAAAGCGACAGAAACCCTAGGAAAGATTTTGGGTTTCTGTTGCTTCGATATTTTAAGCTTTTGCTCCGTAGGGTTCGATATTAGAACATTCAAAGGTTTTAAACCTCGATGTACTAATATAGACCCAAAGTCATCTAAATAGGAAATAGGTGGAAGCAATGTTAATGTCAAAAGTGTAATGGTTACAGCATCTGCATAGTATCTCTGCATTCGAGGTCCCAATCCCAATAAAGTCAGGGATGTTTATCATGTTAAAAAGTATACCTTAACCACAGCTTACATATATAGGAAGTAATCATCTGTATAATAAACATTTAAAACACCCATATAAACCCATGTGTGCTGGAGAGTAACATCAACAGAAAATGTATTGTTATGTAAGCACATAGGGAGATGTTACTTCACTGAAATGTATATATCCTGAGTAGTTAGTGGATGTGGCCATGTTTGCGCGCACAGGTTATACGTTACAAAGTTTGTTTAACCGCTGCTATAATGTCACACAAACACTTTTAAACATGCTTACAACTGCTTAAATGAGCCTTATTCTGGAGTAGAAAACATTTTAAAGCATTGCAGGTGTTGAACCCTGGACCATGCACACTATAGTTATGGGACTTACTACTAAGCCATCTGAGTTGTATACATATTGCATGGTCTTTTGACTACACCTTATACCATATGCATTCCACTGTAATGACCACAAATGTGAAAGTGACTTTGTGTACATATGTACAGTACATTGTAATGTACTGTAGTTTGTGAACCAACACATACAAGTCTACATATGTATTACTGTGTACAAATTAATACAAAATATATATCTATATATCTATATATCTATATATATATATATATATATATATATATATATATATATATATATATGTGCATGTCAGTGATATCTGCACATAGATATAAATATAAAGATATATATATATATATATATATATATATATATATATATATATTATACAGTTACATCAATAGCCATATATATAAACATCTATGAACACACTTCATGACACAGAAGCAATCCAAAGGAATTGAAGTGTACACAAAACGCATGCAGCTCTGGTATTATAACTATTAATATTAACTTAATTCACCATAGAAGGGATAGTTGTTGTGTATGTGGAGATTGGGGTGGGGGAGGAATGATGGGCAATGAAATTATGCATCAAGGAGAGCCTGGGTTGGATGTTCAATAAGTGATCTGGAGGGGTATACATGGAGTATGGGGACAATATAAAAAAGAAACAAAACAAGAACCATTCTCATCCATAATACACCCTGTCAGGTCACATTGCAACACTTAATTCCACAAACATATGAACATTAACAAGTACCATACATATGTACACCAACTGACTGTCACATTTGTTTTCAGTAGTGAGGAATGCCTGCAGTAAAATGTATATTGTAAACACCAGAATATTTGTACATATCTCAGATGCCTTAGTGGTAAAGTCAGTGACTGTGGTGTTCATGGCCCTGGGTTCAAGGGCTGTTAAGTTATTTTGAGGGCCAGAATAAGGGCTGTTGGATGCAGCTGGATTAAAGCACTTTTAAGCAGATGTAAGTGGGTTTCCATGTGTTTGTGCAATGGTAAGTGGTGCTTAAACACGGTAACAGAGAAGTGCTTTACAGGTTTAACCTTTGCTTAATGTCACGCAGACCACGGGCAAACTTGCTTACAACCGCTTAAATGTGCATTATTCACACTTTCCCTACCAGTGCCTACTCGGAGAGGTAAAATAATAACACCTTCTAGGATTTGAACCCACAGTCATGTACTCCATTCTCAGAGTAACCTACCACTAAGCTGCCTGAGATGTACCTATCCAAATTGTGTATGCAGACAGGTTAAAACACAAAAGGGAGGTATGTGTTTAAATAGGACAACCCGCCATGTACCCTTTGAAAGGTGTATGCTCATATATCTATATATATATATATATATATATATATATATATATATATATATATATATATATATATATATATATAAAGAGAGAGAGAGAGAGAGAGATACATAGAGACATGTCGATATATACAGATCTACATATATATGTAGATATATAGATAGGTTAAAAACATCTACACATCTATGGAGGGACAGATAGACGTATGCAATACTATATATTTTATATTATATCTATATGCATATACACCACACACACACACACATATATATATTTATATATATATATATATATATATATATATATATATATATATATATATATATATACACACACACACACACATATATATATATATATATATATATATATATTTATATAAAGAGAGAGAGAGAGATACATAGAGACATGTCGATATATACAGATCTACATATATATGTAGATATATAGATAGGTTAAAAACATCTACACATCTATGGAGGGACAGATAAACGTATGCAATACTATATATTTTATATTATATCTATATGCATATACACCACACACACACACACATATATATATTTATATATATATATATATATATATATATATATATATATATATATATATATATACACACACACACACACACACATATATATATATATATATATATATATATATATATATATATACACACACACACACATATACATACATGTGTGTAGGCAGCATCTAGTG